>NW_024069645.1:0-34623 GCF_009389715.1 Phoenix dactylifera
ATTCTACACTCATAGAGGATTCCAAAGAGATAACATGCATCATCATCGGAGGCCGTTTGACCCCCTAAATAATTTGCCGAAGTTGGGACTTCGACACAGTTTTTCCGTAGTGCCGGAAAAATTTGTCAAAATCCGATTCTTCTTCTTTTAACCACCTCTACAACCCTTATCCGACCCCTCTAGACTATATCCACCCTTTGTATAGCCTAATGTCATCAAAAGACTAGATAGGGATGGATATTTACCTTTTTCTTTTTGGAAATCGAGGTCCTTGCGTAGAGGGGAAGGAGATCTACGTTTTTCCCTTCAGCTGGAAGTGCAACCGGGATCCCTTTCCTCCTTGAATCCCCTTCCTCTTCTTCTTTCTCTTTTTCTTTCTTTCTTTCCTCTGTTTCACGCCTGAGAACCCCCTCCCTCTTTCTCTCGGTTTCACCAGCTCAAACCCTCCAATTAAATCACATCAAAACACTATTCACCCTTTGTTTAATATTATTAAATTCCCATTTTGCCCCTAACACTTCAACATATCTACCGTTATGCCATTAACTTTTGATTCCTTCCAATTTTTACCCTTACCACTTCAATGCATCTACAACTATGCCATTATCTTTTGATTCCTTCCAATTTTACCCCTTATATCAATTTTAAAGGACTATTCTATCCCTTTTTATATATAAAAAAAAAAAAAATTTGGGGTTATTACAATATCATTTGGTCGCGAACTGGTTTAAGGACTCGAAGATAAATCCTCCTTTTTCATTAATAAGTCCTAAGGACTTCATCATATAAGAGTTCATTTGAAGATGTAAAATGATGAATAATGCCAAATAACACTTTATTAATTTATCAATTTATTTACAAAATTCAATCATCAACATGCTGACGATTGACATTTAGGATACAATTTCCAGCACTATCTTAAAAAAAAAATGGCTAGATTGCCCTTTGTAGGATATGGGGAGAGGACCACTGAAATACTTACCCTAGTACACACAGATATGTGTGGCCATTCGATGTGCAAGCTAGGAGTTGTTATTCATACTTCATTACCTTTACCGATGATTATTCACGGTATAGGTATGTGTATCTTATGGGACACAAATCTGAATCTATTGAAAAGTTCCAAGAGTTCAGAAATGAAGTAGAAAAACAAACTGGAAAACCCCTTAGGGCTCTTCGATCAGATCGAGGAGGAGAATACCTCTGTGGGGAATACCGGAACTATCTCAAGGAGAATGGTATAGTCTCACAATGGACTTCTCCGGGTACACCTCAACTCAATGAGGTGTCAGAGAGGAGAAATCGGACTCTATTGGATATGGTCCGGTTCATGATGAGCTTCACTAATTTACCTATGTTTCTTTAGGAAGATGCCTTACTTACCGCAATTTATCTACTGAATAGAGTTCCCTCTAAATTCGTTCCTACCACACCGTATGAGATATGGCATGGTAAGAAACCAAGTTTTGGTCATCTCAAGATTTGGGGATGTCCGGCCTACGTCAAACGACTACAGGCGGACAAACTACAGGCTAGGATCATAAGTGCTCGTTTTATCTGATATCCTAAAGAGTCATTGGGATATAATTTTTACGTCTCGGAGGATCACAATGTGTTTGTGAGCCGACATGCCATCTTCTTGAAAAAATAGTTTATCCTTGACAGAGGCAGTAGGAGGAAAATTGAGCTTGAAGAGAAAGTCTCTGAAAAGCAACGAGTCATGGATCCTATAGAACCCATTCATACAGAGCCAGTACACGTTGTCCCTCCTCCACCTCGCAGATCTAGTAGGGTCTCCCATCCTCCTGATAGATACTTAGGTATGCTTGAAGAGGATACTAAGGAAATGTTCCTCATGGGGAAGAGAGAACACATAGAGGATCCCAAAACCTACAACGAGGCGATATCAGATATCGATTCCGAGAAATGGCTGGAAGCTATGAAGCCAGAGTTTGACTCCATGCATTCCAACCAAGTCTGGACCTTAGTAGATCCACCAGAATGTAGGGTTCTAGCATGCTACAATGTGCAGCGGAAGCTAGGAATTTTAAAAATTTCTTGATAAAGTTCTGAGGATGATAGTGTTATTTTGATGATTAACAAGCAATAATCGAGAGTATGTTATAAGTTAATTCGATACTTCATTTATAAGTCTGTTACTCTCAGTATATTTGTATAACAAGATAAATATGCATTTTATTGTTTATATGAATGAATCTAACCTTGAGTTGCAGCAAAGTGTGGATTGAGTCGACCCCAAGGATGATTGGGTCGACCCTGGCACATCAAGAAAGCATTTGGCACACTTCTGCAAAAATGGCACAGATGAACAGTAAGTTGGGTCGACCCAAGAAAAGCATGAGTCGACCCAAACTTCAAGCTTCTCAAAGACTCAGGAAAATGGTTCTCCGGAAACACTGAGAGGGTCGACCCAAGAGGAAGTTGAGTCGACCCAAGCTTGAGTCGACCCAAACACTGAGAGGGTCGACCCAAAGACAATGACAGAATACATGACAGAAAAGGTTCTCTGGGAACCCTGAGAGGGTCGACCCAAGTGGAAGTTGAGTCGACCCAACTGAACATTGAGTCGACCCAAAGAAATGTTGAGTCGACCCAAGTGAAGGAAGGCTGAATTGCAAGTTTCTGTGGTTCTGAGAGGGTCGACCCAAGAAAAGGTTGAATCGACCCAAGTGAAAGTTGGGTCGACCCAAGGACAGATTGAGCCGACCCAAACACGGGCAGAAGCATAACGGCTAGTTCTGCTGAAGTACTTTTTGTCCTTCCAACAGTGAGTAACGGCTAGTTTTTGAATTCTAACCATTGGGGCTTGTCCAATGGATGAAGGAAACTATTTAAAGTGGCACTATTCATCAGAAAGAACATCCTTTAGTAAAATATCAAAGAGTACACAAGAAAGACAAAGTGCCCTAATCTTCTTCATCCAAGTGCTTCATTCAAGAGTCAAAGAAAGTGGTTGAGCAGATTCAAAGAGTCATTAAGAGCTCCATCCACCCTTGAAGAGTGAAGCATCCTTGACAAAGAAGAGAGAAGTCACATCAAGCGATAACTATTCTCTAAACTCTTCTTTGTAGATTATATTGTTATATTTGCTCATCTAGGAGCTTAAATCTTCTTACTTTGGTTATTAAACTCCTTATAAAGGTTAGTTGGTTAGCCCGCAAAACCAACGGTATAGGTTGATTGGTGAACCCGTAAAACCAATTGTAAAGGTTCGTTGGTGAGCCCGAAAAACCAACATAGGTTCGTTGGTGAGCCCGTAAAACCAACATAGGTTTTTGGTGAACCCGGAATACCAAAGTGTAAAGGTTTTTGGATTGTGAGCCCGGAAAACAATCCAACTGTAATCCGCGGGATTATAGTGAATTCCCAAGGGGTCGTTTGGAGAGTAGACATAGGTGCTTAGGAGAAGCACCGAACCACTATACTTCTTGTTGTTTGTATTGTGATTTGTTCAATTCCACTAACTCATCAATTAACATAAGTAAGATAGTTAAAATTAAGAGAAACCAATTCACCCCCACCCTCTTGGGTTGTCACCTTGGGCAACAAGTGGTATCAGAGCAAGGTGCTCCAATAGTACTTATTGATCTCACAATTAAGAGTTAAAGATCATGACAACCCAAGTGGGATGTTCTATGAGTGAGGGGCAATCCACAAATAGACCTCCTCTATTTAATGGCACAAATTTCACATACTGGAAAGCTAGGATGAGGATATTCATTCAAGCTTTAGACTATGAATTATGGTACATTATTACTAGAGGACCTCACACACCCACACTTAATATAGAGGGCACTATCATACCCAAACCAGAAATGGATTGGAATGAAAGTGATAGAAGATTAGCACAATTAAATGCAAAAGCAATTAATGTACTTTACTGTTTATTAGATGTAAGTGAATTTAATAGAATATCTACATGCATCTCTGCAAAAGAAATTTGGGACAAACTTGAGGTCACTCATGAAGGGACTAATCAAGTTAAGGAGTCAAAAATAAACATATTAGTACATAAGTATGAATTGTTTAAAGTAGAATCCACTGAGTCCATAACTGATATGTTTACTCGTTTTACTGAAATTATAAATGGGCTTAAGAGTTTAGGAAAGTCTTATACTAACTCTGAATTGGTGCAAAAAATTCTCAGGTCTCTACCAAGAGTTTGGGAGGCCAAGGTAACTGCAATTCAGGAAGCTAAGGACCTCAACACACTGCAATTAGAGGAACTTCTAGGATCACTCATGACCCATGAGTTGACCATGAGGCAAAATTTAGAAGATGAGGTCAAGAGAAGAAAGACCATTGCCCTAAAGTCTACCACCCCTAAACAACAAACTGAGTCGGAAGATTCAGATGATGATGATGAATTTGATGAAGAAGGAATGGCTATGCTTGGAAGAAAATTCAGAAAATTTATGAGAGGTAAGAATAGATTTCATAAAAAGAAACCCTTCTTCAAAGATAGCTCAAGCAAAGAAAAGGGTAAGGACAAAGAAAAGAAAAAAGAAACTCCTATTTGTTATGAGTGTAACAAACCCGGGCATTATAAGATAGATTGCGGAATTAAAGTGGATGGCAAGAAAACTGAAAAAGAAGAACTTCATAGCTGAATGGAGTGAAAGTGAGGAGTCAAGTTCGGAAGAGGAAGATCATCAAGAGACGGCCCAAATATGTCATATGGCCAATGACGATGAGGTAGATTCTGAACTTGAATGTGATTTTACTGTTGATGAATTACATGATGCATTTTTAGAACTCATGGAAGAACATAAAAAACTAATCAATAAAAATAAAGTTCTAAAAGAAGAAAATCAATCTCTTATCAAAGAAAAGTTAAAACTATCTCATAACTATGAAACATTAAGTAGAAAACTCACAAATGAAACCAAGAATCTAATTACTGAAAATGTCAAGTTAAAAGAAGATGCTGAAAAATATAAATCCTTAGTAGATAAGTTTACACTTAGTTCTACCAAATTAAATATGATTCTTGATAGTCAAAAAGCTGTATATGATAAGGCTGGATTAGGATATAAAACAAATAAGAAACAAAAATACTTAAAGAATATTTTTGTAAAAGCTAAAAATGAAAATATTACTTGTCATTGCTGCAATAAATTAGGACATAAAGCATATGAATGCAACTATAGAAAGTCCAGTCAAAACAAATTGAGTAATAATCATAAGCTTAAATTCAAGAAAGTTTGGGTTCCAAAAGGAACATCAAGTACTAACCCTAAAGGACCCAACATAGTTTGGGTACCTAAAGCTCTTTCTTGATCTTTATTGCAGGGGTGTCTTGCAGCTAATAAAGTGGAAAAACGATGGTATCTAGATAGCGGCTGTTCAAGACACATGACCGGTGACGTAGATCAATTTGTCACTTTGGAATCTAAGAAGGGTGGAGTAGTAACCTATGGAGGCAATGGAAAAGGGCATATCATTGAAAAGGGTAAAATTTTCATTACTCCATCTACTTTCATAGAAAATGTCTTATTAGTTAAGGGTTTGAAACATAACCTACTTAGCATAAATCAATTTTGTGATAAAAAATTTAAAGTCACATTTGAAGCATCTGTATGTATAATCACAAATTCTAAAGATAATAGCATTGTACTTGTAGGACAAAGACAAAGAAATATTTACATGGTAGATCTTCATGATTTAGGCAAGAAAAATAGATTATGCTTAATTACTAATGAAGAAAAGAAAAATAAAATAAGTTGGCTTTGGCATCGTAGACTAGGACATGCTAGTATGGAATTAATATCAAAACTAGTCAAGAAGGAATTAATAAAAGATGTGCCAAAATTGATTTTTGAAAAGGACAAAATCTGTGGACCATGTTCATTAGGAAAACAAACTAAATCATCCTTCAAATCGAAGAATATAGTATCAACAACTAGGCCTTTTGAACTCATACACATGGATCTATTTGGACCCACTAGAACTGCGAGTCTAGGAGGGAAGAAGTATGGACTAGTTATTGTAGATGATCTTTCAAGATATACATGGGTTTCATTTTTGGCACATAAGAATGAAGCATTTTCAGAATTCTTGAAACTTTATAATAATATCATAAATGAAAAGAAGCTCACCTTAGTAGCAATTCGAAGTGATCATGGTACTGAATTTGAAAATCAACACTTTGAATAATTTTGTAATAAAAATGGTATCTCCCATCAATTTTCAGCACCTAGAACGCCTCAACAAAATGGGGTTGTTGAAAGGAAAAACAGGACATTGGCAGAAATGGCACGCACGATGTTGTGCGAGTCAAATCTTTCAAAGTATTTTTGGGCTGAAGCTATAAGCACTGCTTGCCATATTCTAAATCGGGTTTTAATACGACCAATAACCAAAAAAACTCCTTATGAACTTTGAAAGAATAAGAAACCAACTGCTAAATATCTTAGAGTATTTGGATGTAGATGTTTCATTTTAAACAATGGCAAGGAGGATCTAAGTAAATTTGATGCCAAATCAGATGAAGGTATCTTCTTAGGACACTCCACATCTAGCAGGGCATACAGAGTATTCAATAAAAGAACTCTTGTAGTCGAAGAGTCAGTTAATATCATATTTGATGAGTCTGATAGTAAGTCTGCTAGGAAATAAAATATTCTTGATGATGATACAGGAATTATTAACTTTGAAAAGTTGAATATTGATGACGTGCCAATTCAAGATAAGGGAGATGATTGCATGCCACCACAATCTCAAAACTTGCCAAAGGAATGGAGGTATGCATCTGGACACCCTAAAGACTTAATCATTGGTGTGTTGGGAACCCGCCTATGCCGCTGATATTTCAAAAAAAATCAGATGGCAGCGGAAGAGGCATGTGCGGGATCGACGTTCATCGCATGAACGTTGTTTCATGAACCGTTCGTAGTTAGGCAAGGATTAAAAACTTTTAAAAACATTAGAAGATCAGATCTTCACCTTGTGCGGGTAGATGATCACCGCAAATCTGAGTTCGTGGTTTAGGAAGAGGGTTCGCTTGAAGCCGTTCAAGTGTCCGGCCTCTACGGGTATCCACACGAAGCAGAGATCCGATCAAAGCTCTGTAGTCTTCTCGGGGTGCTAGCTCCCTTGCAAAGACTTCTTTTGATGGCTGATTTCCTCTCTTTCAATCAACCCTTGATTGTGCTTGAGAGGAGGAAGAAGAAAGGGGATCTTGAAGAAGAACCAAAGCCCCCTACTGCAGCCTTTCTTTTCCCTGCGTTGGATGAAGGAAGGGAAGGGGAGGAGGCCGCCAAGGCTTCTTCTTTTCTTCCCTTTGCTTGCGGCTGAAACAAGGAGAGGGGAGAGGGTGGCTACGGCTGCAAGGAGGGGAGAAGAATCACCTAGGGCACCGGCCCCTTTGCCCTCCTTTTATAACCATCTAGGGCTCCTACAAGTTAGGAGCCCTTGATGTATTACCAAGAGGGGCGCCGGCCCCTCTTGTTGCCGCACCAAAGGATCAAAGGAGGAGGGGCGTGAGCCCCTCCTTCATGGTTGCCCTAATCCTTATTAAGTAAGGATTGGGATGCCCTAATGTGGTCAAGCCCTAATCCAATTAGGCTTAGCCCAAGGGTGAACCAATTTGGATCCAATCTAGGTAAGTCCTAATCCAATTAGAACTTAAATCAATTTTGACTCAATTGAACTCTTCAATCCTAATCCAATTAGGAGTCTTATTGATTCATTAGATT
The DNA here is from genome assembly GCF_009389715.1 of Phoenix dactylifera. Lineage (NCBI taxonomy): Eukaryota > Viridiplantae > Streptophyta > Magnoliopsida > Arecales > Arecaceae > Phoenix > Phoenix dactylifera. The sequence goes on from NW_024069645.1 coordinate 7,719, forward strand.
AATAATTAATTGTGACTTAAGAAACCCTAATCCAAATTAGGACATATTTAATTTTAGTCCTAATCCAATTAGGACTCTATTTGAATCCGAAGTCCTAATCCAATTAGGATTTCTAGGAATCCTATTCTAAGTAGGAATCCAAAGATGAATTCAAAATCCTAATCTAATTAGGATTGTAGGAATCCTACTCCAAGTAGGAATCCCAGTCCTACTCCAACTAGGATTCTCAGTCCTAATCCAATTAGGACTCTAGGAATCCTACTCGAAGTAGGACTCTTGTTTCAAGTCCAATTAATTAATTCCCATTGTTCCTTCTTCAACTTATTTATCAATCGAATTGATTACTCGTGATTCATAATCACTTTTCAACCATCGGATCGGTCAATACTTCTAGTGTGTGTGACCCCATAGGTTCTATTCTGACTGGTAGTGAGATATATTGCGATCTCTATCACAATATCATTGAAAACTCCTTTCAATAGGTCGGAACGATTCCAACTCTACTCATTAGGGCTTATCGATCATCGAGATAATCCCTATGAGTCCCACCATCCACTAGTGACACCTAGCAGCATTTAGTGGCTACCCAGTAGAATAGAATGATGAACCTCTAGGTAAAGTTATCATGTGATACAGTCCTACTATCGTGGATCCCTACAGGACGGAGGTCATGGACAACTCGTCAAACCCCATCGTCTGTCATATGTGAAGATTTATTCGACTTAAGTTCGAGAGTGGAAAACTCTTTCTCCACTGTGCATACTGCCCCGGCCGAGGTCTTACGAACTCAGTCTTATAAATCACATAGGATCTCTCCTTATCTATCAAGGTCGATAGATTCCTTATAGGTGCATACCCTACTCCTACAGTGAACTTACTGCAGCCAATCTACACTGCATGGATCCATATGGCTAGAGACCATGTATGTGTGCAGTCAAACTACAATAACCTCACTGTGAGTAGCCGAAGCACGGCAGGTCAAAGGACCAGTCACACTACTGCAACATCAAGCAAGTCACTGACGAGTGGATAGACATCCAAGTGACTTCTTATCTTGGTCACGCTCTGTACCCTTGTTCTCTAACAAGCACCTGCACTATCACTTCAGTGTCCCTACACTGTGGACTCAAGTCTCGTCCATCCAGAAGAAAAGTGATCTGTGCACTGATCGGATCGATCACCGTCCTCGTGATGATCCATTGATCAGGAGCATTTAGAAATTAATCACCAATGATACATGGCTCAAATATTCAACTCTTGAGAATATGCATCATCATCTTATTAATTTCTTGGACGATTCATAGACACATAAATAATATGAATGAAAAGATGCCTTTTATTTATTCAATAATAAATAGTCAAGTACAAAATTATGTCCCTAGAATTAACAATGTGTCAGCCAGATTGGCTTCTAGGGCATACATCTAACAATCTCCCACTTGCACTAAAGCCAATCAGTCATATATCTAAGCCCCATCTTCTCAAGGTGGGCTTCAGTCTTCTGCTGACTTAGCTGCTTAGTGAACGGGTCTGCCACGTTATCCGCGGAGTCTACTCTCTGCACCTCTACATATTTCTTCTCTACATAGTCGCGTATGAGATGGAAGCGCCGCTCTATATGCTAGAACTTCTGATGAGACCTTGGCTCCTTAGCAAGAGCTATGGCACCATTATTATTGCAGTAGAGTGTTATGGCATCTGATGACATTACATTCAATTTCACAATGAATTTCTTGAACCAGAAGCCTTCCTTAGCAGCTTCGGAGGCGGCGATATATTCAGCTTCCATAGTAGAATCAGCAATGATCGGTTGTTTGGAACTTTTCCAATTTATCGTACCACCATTGCACAAGAACACATATTCAGATGTTGACTTCCTATCATCGACATCAGTCATAAAGTCTGAATCTGTGTACCCTTCTATCTTTAACTTTGATGATCCTCCAAAAACCAAGAATAAATCTTTAGTTCTTCTCAAGTACTTAAGAATATTCTTCACAGCTGTCGTGTTCTTCACCTGGATTCGACTGATATCTGCTTGTGACACTCACAGCAAGAGCTATATCAGGTCGTGTACATAGCATGGCATACATGAGGCTCCCTATTGCCGATGCATAGGGAATCTTGCTCATGCGTTGAATCTCTTCAGATGTGTTGGGGCACATCTTCTTGGAGAGATGAATTCCATGCCTAAGGGGTAAAAGACCCCTTTTGGAGTTTTCCATGCTGAACCTTTTCAGCACTTCCTCTATATACATTTTCTGTGATAGGCCAAGCATCCTTTTAGATCTATCTCTATAGACCTTTATTCCCAAATTATAGGATGCTTTCCCAAGGTCTTTCATGGAGAATTCTTTTGACAACCAGACCTTGACCGAGGTTAGCATGGGAATATCATTCCCTATCAGGAGGATGTCGTCCACGTACAGTACGAGAAATACGACAGCGCTCCCACTAACCTTTTTGTAAACACATGGTTCCTCTTCGTTTTTGATGAAATCAAACGTTTTGATTGCGTCATCGAAACGAGTGTTCCAACTTCGAGATGCTTGTTTTAGTCCATAGATGGACCTTTGCAGTTTGCAGACCTTGTGATCTCCATCACTGGAAGTGAAACCCAAAGGCTGTTCCATATAGATATCTTCATCAAGATATCCATTTAGGAAAGCAGTTTTCACATCCATCTGCCAGATTTCATAATCATGAAATGCTGCAATGGCAAGCAATGTTCGGATGGATTTTAGCATGGCTACAGGTAAAAAGGTCTCCTGATAGTCAATGCCTTCGCGTTGACTATACCCTTTCGCCAAAAGCCTTGCCTTATAGGTCTCTACCTCTCCATTCGAACCTATTTTCCTTTTGTAGATCCATTTACATCCAATAGGTACAATATCTTCTGGTGGATCTACTAAGGTCCAGACTTGGTTGGAATGCATGGAGTCTAACTCTGACTTCATGGCTTTCATCCATTTCTCGGAATCGATATCAGATATCGCCTCGTTGTAGGTTTTGGGATCTTGTGTATGATCCCTATCTCCCACTAGGAACATTTCCTCGGTATCCTCTTCTAGTATACCTAAGTATCTATCGGGAGAATGGGAGACCCTACTAGATCTACGAGGTGGTTGAGGGACATCGTGTACTGGCTCTGTATGAATGGGTTCAATAGGATCCATGACTCGTTGCTTTTCAGAGACTTTCTCTTCAAGCTCAATTTTCCTCCCACTGCCTCTATCAAGGATAAACTGGTTTTTCAAGAAGATGGCGTGACGGCTCACAAACACATTGTGATCCTCTGAGACGTAAAAATTGTATCCTAATGACAATTTAGGATATCCTATAAAACGAGCACTTATGGTCCTAGCCTCTAACTTGTCTGCCTGCAGTCTCTTGACGTGGGCCGGACATCCCCAAATCTTGAGATGACCAAGACTTGGTTTCTTACCATGCCATATCTCATACGGTGTGGTAGGAACGGATTTAGAGGGAACTCTATTCAATAAATAAATCGCTGTGAGTAAGGCATCTCCCCAAAGGAATATAGGTAAATCAGTGAAGCTCATCATGGACCTGACCATATCCAATAGGGTCCGATTCCTCCTCTCTGACACCCCGTTGAGTTGAGGTGTACCCGGAGGTGTCCACTGTGAGACTATGCCATTTTTCTTGATATAGTCCCGGAATTCCCCACTAAGGTATTCTCCTCCTCGATCTGATCGAAGAGCCTTAAGAGGTTTTCCAGTTTGTTTTTCTACTTCATTCTTGAACTCTTTAAACTTTTCAAAAGATTCAGACTTGTGTCTCATAAGATACACATACCCATACCGTGAAAATCATCGGTAAAGGTAATGAAGTATGAATAACGTCCCCTGGCTGGCACATCGAATGGGCCACATACATCTGTATGTACTAGGGTAAGTATTTCAGTGGTCCTCTCCCCATGTCCTACAAAGGGCAATCTAGCCATTTTTCCTTGAAGACAGGACTCGCAAACTGGATATGACTCAGAAGTCAATGAGCCGAGAAGCCCATCTTTATCCATTTTGTTCATCCTATCCTCTCCAATATGGCCAAGCCTGAGGTGCCACAAATATTTTTGGTTTATTTCATCCCTGGATCTTTTGGATCCTTTGGCATTCACTACTTGCTCAGACACATTTATAGATACATCCATATGCAAATGATAGAGACTATCAATCATAAAACCACGTGCGACTATTTTATTTCTTAAATAAATAGAACAGCAGTCTTTGTCAAATGTAAAAACATGACCTTCCTGTGCTAGACATGAAACAGAAATCAAATTTCTGCTAGCAGCAGGTACATAATAGCAGTCTCTAAGTAATAAACTAAAATCAGACGGTAGTCGCAGATGGTAGGTACCGACAGCCACAGCAGCAACTTTTGCCCCGTTGCCAATCCGAAGGGTTACCGCACCTTCCGCCAGCCTTCTACTTTCCTTTAGACCCTGCATGGTAGTGCACAAATGAGCACTAGAACCAGAATCTATAACCCAACTAGAAGTAGAAGAAACCGTTAGATTAGTTTCAATTATGAGCAAGTCTATACCTTCTGAAGGTGTGTCAGTCTTCTTATTCTTCAGGCTCTCGAGGTATGAAGGACAGTTCCTTTTCCAGTGGCCGTCGACATTGCAGTGGAAACATTTTCCTTTGTCATTAGCCTTTTTCTTTTGAACTTCCTTCTTTGGCTTCTTGTCTTTCTTCTGCTTCTTCGCAGGCTTCTTTTCTTCCAAGTAGACTTTCTCTTGGAACCAGAAGTCAACTCAGCAGCAAGAACATTGCCCTTGAACCTTTCAAGGCTCCCTCAGCAGTTACCAACATGTTTATCAGTTCAGTCTTAGTGCATTCAATTTTATTCATGTGGTAGTTTACTATAAACTGACCAAATGAATCAGGAAGTGACTGTAGGATCAAATCCACTTGTAATTCCTTGTGCATGTTCATTCCGAGCTTCTCAAGCTCCTCTAGGTCCTTGATCATAGTCAGACCGTGATCATGGACAGACTGCCCTTCGCGCATCTTTGTCTTGAAGAGCCTCTTGGACACTTCAAAACGAGCTGTGCGACTCTGCTCACCATACAACTCTTGCAGGTGTGCCAGTATGTCCCTAGCAGTCTTCATATTTTCATGCTGGCATTGGAGTTCATTTGACATGGATGCCATCATATAGCATTTAACTCTAATGTCATCATCCATCCATTTTTGATGCATCTGACGCTGAACATCAGTAGGACGTGTTGGTAGTGTGGGGCTATCTGAATCGAGTATGTAGCCTATTTTCTCACAGTCCAAAACAATTTTGAGGTTTCTAAGCCAGTCCTTGTAATTGGTTCCGGTCAGTCGGTTGGTCTCAAGAATATGGGTCAAAGGGTTTGAAGCTGACATTGTATCTGCAGAGAGTAAAGATTCTAGTTAGACTTTTGTACTTGATCATTAATTTGTTCTAAGGTCTTTTAGAACAAATGTACCTCCCATTATTTTCTCGAATTCCTCACACTCTCCTGGTAGGAAAACGGAAATCCCACACGACTAGGGTCTCTAGTGGGTACTGCGGTCCCATCGATTTACATGCCACCTCACCTAACAGTTATTGGTGACACATAGATTGATGAATGTACAACTCTTGTAGAATGCTTCTCAAGCATGTTGCAATGTAACTTGGTCTCTAAGCCATGAAGACCTCACCTAACAGTTATTGGTCCCATTTCTTAGTTAAGTCAGACCCACCGTATAACCGTAGAAATAAAGTCATCATTGGGTCCTCACCTAACAGTTATTGGTGCCCAACCCCACCTTTACCCTATAACATCTCATGTCTATAGAGAGGTCCAGCCCCCCGATGCAACTTGACCACTGTGTCCAGCCGAGACAAATCAACATCAGAAAGACCTTAGCAGCTCTACTACAGTGGAAGACCTATTGACTTAATATTGGTTAATCAGGTCTTAGTGTTTGCAGCTTGAGCTCTTCATAAGAGGTAATCGAACAATTGGCCAGGTAAGCAGGTGGGAGGCTCCCCTTACTCAGAGAGTAAGGTCCTAAATTAAGTAACCACCTTTCATGCTTTCCTAGACACCAATTAGATCAATTAATCTAATATGACTTGCTCATGTCGGTTCACTCTCGACTTGATTGAGGAGGTTTTAGTTAGGTCTCAATTGGGTTTGCTACATCACATGTAAACTTATCTACCTGACTCTCATTCACATCACATGCAAACGGTACATTGCAGGCAGTTATAATCGCAGCAATAATTAAAGCTAAACTTTAAATAGGTGATGATCATGGATTCTAGTTAGGTCGTATTACAAGCACATGCACGTCAATCGATCAACTAGTCTTCAACTCTTGAATTGGTTCCAAGCCTCCTTGATTCGATCCTTGACCAACTCTTGATCCAATCGCCATCAACCGCTTTAGACCCCTGCTCATCTCATGCATCATCTTTGACTTGATCGTTGACGTACATCACATCACAGAAATTACAATCAGATATAAAATAAAATAAAAATAAATTACATCTCCCTTTTAGGAGGCACGGAGGCCTCTCAAAACATCAAATAAGATGCATGCAAGCATCTGAAAAATTACATGACATCACAGATCACATCGCAGGTCATTATATTTGATACCAAAAGGGTTTGAATCCTATGATCATCACCATATGCAACAATTATAATTTTCAGATCTGAAAACTAACAGATTATATCATGACATAGGTTGCTGGTCATGCTAATCATGATTCTAAAACTTTGTAATCTCATTAACAATGCAATTAGAATCATCATCTTATCATATAAAAATCAGCACCCCCGAAAAATCTGCATGCAGAAATTTTCAGCATGCATGATCATTTAATTTTCAGATCTAATAAGCCTTTAGATAATTAATTCTTACCTTAATCTACGAAGCCTAGGCTCTGATACCACTGTTGTGAACCCGCCTATGCCGCTGATATTTCAAAAAAAATCAGATGGCAGCGGAAGAGGCATGTGCGGGATCGACGTTCATTCGCATGAACGTTGTTTCATGAACCGTTCGTAGTTAGGCAAGAATTAAAAACTTTTAAAAATATTAGACGATCAGATCTTCACCTTGTGCGGGTAGATGATCACCACAAATCTAAGTTCGTGGTTAGGAAGAGGGTCGCTTGAAGCCGTTCAAGTGTCCGGCCTCTACGGGGTATCCACACGAAGCAGAGATCCGATCAAAGCTCTCTAGTCTTCCCGGGGTGCTAGCTCCCTTGCAAAGACTTCTTTTGATGGCTGATTTCCTCTCTTTCAATCAACCCTCGATTGTGCTTGAGAGGAGGAAGAAGAAAGGGGATCTTGAAGAAGAACCAAAGCCCCCTACTGCAGCCTTTCTTTTCCCTGCGTTGGATGAAGGAAGGGAAGGGGAGGAGGCCGCCAAGGCTTCTTCTTTTCTTCCCTTTGCTTGCGGCTGAAACAAGGAGAGGGGAGAGGGTGGCTACGGCTGCAAGGAGGGAGAAGAATCACTAGGGCGCCGGCCCCTTTGCCCTCCTTTTATAACCATCTAGGGCTCCTACAAGTTAGGAGCCCTTGATGTATTACCAAGAGGGGCGCCGGCCCCTCTTGTTGCCGCACTAAAGGATCAAAGGAGGAGGGCGTGAGCCCCTCCTTCATGGTTGCCCTAATCCTTATTAAGGATTGGGATGCCCTAATGTGGTCAAGCCCTAATCCAATTAGGCTTAGCCCAAGGGTGAACCAATTTGGATCCAATCTAGATAAGTCCTAATCCAATTAGAACTTAAATCAATTTTGACTCAATTGAACTCTTCAATCCTAATCCAATTAGGAGTCTTATTGATTCATTAGATTAATAATTAATTGTGACTTAAGAAACCCTAATCCAAATTAGGACATATTTAATTTTAGTCCTAATCCAATTAGGACTCTATTTGAATCCGAAGTCCTAATCCAATTAGGATTTCTAGGAATCCTATTCTAAGTAGGAATCCAAAGATGAATTCAAAATCCTAATCTAATTAGGATTGTAGGAATCCTACTCCAAGTAGGAATCCCAGTCCTACTCCAACTAAGATTCTCAGTCCTAATCCAATTAGGACTCTAGGAATCCTACTCGAAGTAGGACTCTTGTTTCAAGTCCAATTAATGAATTCCCATTGTTCCTTCTTCAACTTATTTATCAATCGAATTGATTACTCGTGATTCATAATCACTTTTCAACCATCGGATCGGTCAATACTTCTAGTGTGTGTGACCCCATAGGTTCTATTCTGACTGGTAGTGAGATATATTGCGATCTCTATCACAATATCATTGAAAACTCCTTTCAATAGGTCGAAACGATTCCAACTCTACTCATTAGGGCTTATCGATCATCGAGATAATCCCTATGAGTCCCACCATCCACCAGTGACACCTAGCAGCATGTAGTGGCTACCCAGTAGAATAGAATGATGAATTTCTAGGTAAAGTTATCATGTGATACAGTCCTACTATCGTGGATCCCTACAGGACGGAGGTCATGGACAACTCGTCAAACCCCATCGTCTGTCATATGTGAAGATTTATTCGACTTAAGTTCGAGAGTGGAAAACTCTTTCTCCACTGTGCATACTGCCCCGGCCGAGGTCTTACGAACTCAGTCTTATAATCACATAGGATCTCTCCTTATCTATCAAGGTCGATAGATTCCTTATAGGTGCATACCCTACTCCTACAGTGAACTTACTGCAGCCAATCTACACTGCATGGACCCATATGGCTAGAGATCATGTATGTGTGCAGTCAAACTATAATAACCTCACTGTGAGTAGCCGAAGCACTGCAGGTCAAAGGACCAGTCACACTACTGCAACATCAAGCAAGTCACTGACGAGTGGATAGACATCCAAGTGACTTCTTGTCTTGGTCACGCTCAGTACCCTTGTTCTCTAACAAGCACCTGCACTATCACTTCAGTGTTCCTACACTGTGGACTCAAGTCTCGTCCATCCAGAAGGAAAGTGATCTGTGCACTGATCGGATCGATCACCGTCCTCGTGATGATCCATTGATCAGGAGCATTTAGAAATTAATCACCAATGATACATGGCTCAAATTCTCAACTCTTGAGAATATGCATCATCATCTTATTAATTTTTTGGACGATTCATAGACACATAAATAATATGAATGAAAAGATGCCTTTTATTTATTCAATAATAAATAATCAAGTACAAAATTATGTTCCTAGAATTAACAATGTGTCAGCCAGATTGGCTTCTAGGGCATACATCTAACACGCAGGTCAAAGGACCAGTCATACTACTGCAACATCAAGCAAGTCACTGACGAGTGGATAGACATCCAAGTGACTTCTTATGTTGGTCACGCTCAGTACCCTTGTTCTCTAACAAGCACTTGCATAATTGCTCCAGTGTCCCTATACTGTGGACTCAAGACTCGTCCATCAAAGAAAGCAATATGTGCACTAATCTCAGCGGATCAATCACCGTCCTCGTGATGATCCATCGATCAGCAGCAATTCAGAAATTAATCACCAATGACACATGCCTCAAATTCTCAACTCTTGAGAATATGCGTCATCATCTTATTAATTCCTTGGACGATTCATGGACACATAAGAACATGAATGAAAAAGATGCCTTTTATTCATTCAATAATAAATAGTCAAGTACAAAATTATGTCCTAGAATAAAATAATGCGTCAGCCAAATTGGCTTCTAGGGTATACTTCTAACATCTCCCCCTTTTTGATGATGAGAAAACTTGGAGTATATGCAATATAAAGTATATTGTGTTCTAGAAGTAATGCATAGCTAAGTTGTTTGAAGTAGAAAATATATATCTTTAAAATATACTTCATGATATGCTTTAGATTAATCAACATAACATAATCAACACATAAAGCATTATGAGCATATACTTAGATATTCTCCTTTTGACAACATCAAAAAGATAGTGAGACATTAAGCACAAAGAGAAGAATACTCAAATATTTCTTTTTCTTTTTGTACTCTGATTTGCATGTCAAATTATTGCAAGAATATGAATCATATAACTCAAGACAATAATGTTAGAAAAAGATTAATGAGCATAGACCAGAGCCAATTAAGATAATTTCAGAGGAGAACACATCGAATGTGATTCCAAAGATAGTTTTCAAATCAAGTGTAGGTGGAATCTTTCTTAAGTTAATTTAAGAAGTACCACAAATGATATTCAAGGAAAACACGAATGGAAATCTAACATCTCTTCAATAATAAGTATGAAAGCTTGTTCATTTAAGATCTTTTGCCCAATATATTAAGTATTTTATCAACATGAGAGCAATTTAATTAATTTTCAGAGTATAAGATCAAAACTTATATACTGAAAAATATATCATCATGTTGGATCATTAATTCTTAATGACTTCAAAGTTCTTTTATGATAATAAGAGCATTGGGGCACAAATACCAAAATATGGATTCATGCAATTTTTGATACATCTTAGAGCTCTTTTAAAGACTTTCTTTTATTCCTTAGAAAATAAGCACAATTTGATACATAAAAATATGAATTGGCACAAAATTAAAGTTCTAAAGAGCAAGCCAATTTGGACTCATTAGTGAATTTCAAAATAGATTTTCTAAGAGATACTCAAAAAAATTCAACACATTATTCTCCCCCTTTTTCATTAAATTAGAGGCTCTTAAGATCAACTATTGAATTGCAATTTGGTTCATGATTGATGCATAGATATACTAACCAAATAACAAGCCTTAAGGGTATCGTAAAGATTTTCAGATTAAATTTCAGATGATACATATTGGAGAGTATTAGGATCACTTTTTATTTAGTATTCTTTCTCTCTCCTTTAGTTATGGATTTATGCGATTAAGTTCCATATGATCTTTCCTTCTGAAATTTTCTTTCTCCCCTTAATTGATCGTTCCTATTTAAGAGTTTAGAATTAAAGATAATGTTCAATAAAATTATCAATCTCGAAAATATATTTTCTAAAAGTTTCAGCATATTTTCATAAGACTCAAGGTTTGAGATAAGACAACCTTTATAGAACTCAATTCAAGGCAAGCAATGGCAACACAAGGAGGTTTATCAAAATCAATCCATAAAACATTCAAGATATTCATCAAATGGATGTAACCTTTTGCATTTAGATTGAATATCTAAAGCTCCCCCTCAAAAGATGCATTTTTCTTTAATCATTCTTTTCTTTGTTGAATTTCAGATTTTGATGATAAGCGTGAATAGAACTGAAATTCTATGATATCGAGAATGTAGAGTGATCTAGAATTATTCAAAATTTGTAGCAATTACTCTTTCTAATCCTTCAAGAACAAGTTATGCTTTCTCTTAATCTTAGAGAAATGTATAGAAATATTAATCAGAAAATGATTCATTTGAAGCTCAATTTCTTTCAAAAGCATTTACATTTTCTTTCTTTAAGAATCATTTGAGTGAGCTGAAATATTTCTAGCTTTAAGATTATTCACTCTATATATATATTTTGATGGAAGTCTTTAAGAATGTAGGAGAGAAAAATATATAGATGATCATTGAGGTATATATATTTATAGAACTCAATTTCTTAATCATAGTTTTTCAGCAATGTATACATGAAGCACAATAAATCTTTTCAATATCAAAATAAAATAATATTTTTAAAAATATTTGTTTGCAATCAAGATCATCGAAAGATACATCATTTAGACCAATATTAGTACACGTTAAAGATAAGAAATGATATGTTTCAGATACGTATCGGGGCAAACAATCAAGGCATCAGAATTATTCTATTTTTCTTAAACTATAGTTTTTATCTAGAAATTATATTGAGTTTAAGCTTTTATACAAAATCAGATTCCGAATTTCATAAAGATTTTCAATAGAGGCTTTCAAAATCATAATTTGAGATATGTATCTTCCACATTGTAGCTCATCTTAAATCATTACGATTGAAAACACATATTTCAAACATATTAGAGCATATTCAGAATCTTTGTATTTAATGTTGAGTTTTGGTACGAATTAGAACATTATATACCAAATTTAGGCAAGTTGAAGGATAAAACAAAATCAATTCATTTTGTCTAAATAGAGATATCCTTCTCTTCTCCTTTTTATAAATTTATTCAACTTTCAGATTTTAAAGATGATTGTGAACGACAAATCTGAAATTCTTTTCAATAATACTAAAAAAAAAATTTATGTAGTATTTCAAACATTCAATCAAATTGTCCAAGCATGGAGCATTACAAAATATTGAGAACCCATAATTCAAGACATCATACCACATGCAAAATATATTATGTGTTAAGTCATGCATTAAAATATTAAGAACAAGCATGTCAATGATCAAAATCAATTCTTTTCAAATAAACTTCCCCTATTTAAATATAATCTTGCACTGATTTCATCCTTAAAGTATGTTTTTAAGTGATTAAAAATTTAACTTGATTCTTCTTATATACTTTCATTTACTTTGTCTTTCATTTTTACTTTCTTATGCTCTATACTCTATTTGCTCCCTATCCGGTGGAGTTGGAAGGGGCACGAGGTACTACCACTAGCCTCCCTCTTGTGCCGTTCCTAATATACCCTACACCAAATAGTTGGATCAAATAGTGCCGGGTACTACCACTAGCCTCCCCATTGGCACCATCCCTATGATGAGCAATACAGAAAGGTTAAAATGTTCACTTCAAACTCTTCCTGTTTAAGTGTAATTAATTACAGATTTTATTCCTTCTAAAAGAATGCTCACACAAGTCTCACAAATGTGCCGAATATATTATGCTTGTTTTGCTTTTCCTTAAGATTAGAGTATTTGCCTTTACTTAGATTTTACTTCTCTTGAATAATATCCATTTTCTTTTCTTTATCTCTCTCTCTTTTTGTTATTCTCAAGTAATTTACATGAAAGAGCAGAATAAAGAAATAATCTTATGTATCATATAGATGTATATCATGCAAATAACATTTTCATTATGCTCAAGAATTCATAGCTTCTCACAAGTCATTTTAAATCAGCATTTTAAGCATATACTTGTGTATTTCATGGTTATGATATAGGCAAAGGAATATTTTAGTTTGAGCAAACCATGAATCAATTTCTAAAAGCATAAGTCAATTAATACATATATAGACATGATATCAAGAAATTAATAATTAAAGATTTTAACCATGCCACAATAAGATTTAAGTTATTGACTTTGCTCAGCTAATTTATGAGAGAGGTATCTAAAATTACCGATTCATTCTGCATTCTTCAAGTCAAATACCTACTAGATCTCTTATGTGTAACCTTTTGGCTGAAGAAAGTCCTCTCTCTTGTTTGCATATGAATGTCTATTATACCTTTCATGGAGGTGTCCTTCAAGTTGAAATTTCTTATTTCTTGCTCATAGATCCTGCATTATCAACAAAATTCTTTTCTTTTTTGAAAGAAAGTCATTAGTTTCTTCGAGATACAAAACATTCATATAGCATATTTCTTAACTAGGTGACTCAACATAAGATATGATAATAATTGAATGTTGAGTCACTTTACTCAAGAGATTGCCTGAATATAAGCAAACATATGTCACTTGAACTAAAAAGATAGTTTCATTAACCAAGATGGTTCAAGGACAAGTATGTGAAGCAATAGGAAGATTCATCAAGGTCAAATCAATTTCTTGTTTTCAAAATTAATTTAGTTTAGATTTTATTTGCTTAAGATAATTATCAATAAGACACGCTAGCTAAGTTTTAATCAACTTATCTTAAACAATTATTTCTATCAAAATTCAGATTATGATTTATTTGTTATCAATAAAATATGATTCATTAGAGTTAGATTGAAGTCTTGCACAAGGGCACATAATGAGCATATAATCTGGTCTACTAGCTGTACGATAAAATACTTATTCTATCATGCTTCAATATAGCTTTAAAACAATAGATCTACTTTGCTCATCCTTTTCAAATTCTACAAGATGGGGTCATAGACATACCTTCTTCATGCCAATCTTCTATAAAAGTTTTCTTGTGGACTAACTTTGGTCAATGAAGATCCCCTTTCTTCTTCTACATACCTACAGAATTTTTAAGTTCTTGGAGTGATTGCATTGTATTCTGATTTATTTGAGTCTGCCCTTGCATGAAGGTTTGCAAAGTATCTTCAAGGGATTTCCTATGTGGTGGCACATAAGGAGTAGGAACAGAATTTCCTTGAGATTCATTGGCAGTGGGTCCATATCTCCAACTAAAGTTAGGATGGTTTCGCCAATTAGGATTATATGTTTCTGGAAATGGTCTTTTATAAGTATTGGTGAAATTTGCTTGATCATGCAACACTTCTTGAAAAGTAGGGATTGTAGGACAATCCTTGGTCACATGTGCATTACTCTCGCAAATTCCACATATACTTTCAACAATAGTTTGTGCTTTTCCTATATTGGCCTTGCTTAATTCCATGGCTTCAACCTTCCTAGTCAGATTAGCAATTTTTACATTGACATCATTATCATCTTAATAAGATATATTCCTCCTTTTGCATTAGGTGCTATTTTAGATTTTTCATTTTTATTTGTCGTATCCCAAGCTTATGCATTTTCTGCTAAAAGATCAAAATAGTCCCAGGCTTCATTTGGTTCCTTACTCATGAATTCACCGTTACACATCATTTCTACAAATTGTCTCATATTGGAGGACAAACCATCATAAAAGAAACTAATGACCCTTCAAATTTCATATCCATGATGTGGGCAAGCAAGCAGAAGGTCCTTAAATCTTTCCCAACACTGAAAAAATATCTCTCCATCTTTTTGTGCGAAGTTCATGATATTTCTTCTAAGTGTGTTTGTTTTATGTGTTGGGAAGAATTTCTTTAAAAATTCTCGTGTCATTTCTTGCCAGGTAGCTATGGTCCTAGGCCTTAAGGAGTGTAACCATGACTTAACTTTTTCCTTTAAAGAAAAAGAAAAATAACTTAAGTTTAACTACCTCTTCAGTGACATCATTGAAATGAAGTGTTGAACACATTTCATCAAATTCTTTCAGATGCAAATAGGGACTTTCAGAATCAAGTCCGTGAAACTTTGGGAGTAATTGGATTATTCCTAGTTTCATGTCAAAAGCTCTCGCAGCAGTAGGAATAACCATACAGGATGGGGTACTGGTCTTAGTGGGTTGTAGATAATCACGAAGCGTTCTAATAGGTAAGTCATCTTGAAATTCATTATCTCCCTGATTACTACCATTATCTTCCATTTGATTATTTGAATTTTGAACAATTAAATTTTTATCTCTTGATTCAACTCAAAATAATCTATTCTTTTTATCTCTCTCCCACAACAGCATATACTGAAATTTTATTTTATTATATATATATATATATATATATATATATATATATATATTTTGTTGGTATAAGTACCACCTAAAGAGATCTAAACACTCTAAAAAAATTTAATTAAAATTAAACATGCATTAAAACATCACCCAATAAGTTCTAATGTTTTCCTAAAAATTCTAGACAGCTCCTAACTGTTTGAAGAGGGCACCTAAGCCTCCAATCTGGTCTAGTAACCTTAGTCGACCAGGTAAGCTCCCAGGTAAGTGGAGGGGTCACGATGCGTGTAGCAAAGGTCTCACTTAAAATCCACTTTCCTCGAACAGAAATTGTCTCCCTTCAATCACTTAGAGGGACAAAGCTAGCCTAGACATCGACCCGGGCCATAGAGCGAAATTGGTGTAACTTTCAGTGGTCTTCGTCCTATTGAGCTCGAATATCCTTAGGGGCCAACATCTAGTTAATTTTAATTAGGCTTAGGATATTTATGCACTGGGATGATTTTTGGGCTAAGGACGAGTGATGAAATCCCGACCTTATCTTTTTAATGGGTTCAGCCCTTAGATTATTTTATGCAAATACTTTATACTATATGCAACAATCAAGAAGATTTTTAACATTTTATGTCATGACATTAAATTGCATTTGAATAGTTGATCAAACAAACTAGTTAATTTTTTTTTATTTTTTTATTATTTTAATTAATAATTTTTTTTATTTTTTTAAACAAGAGTAAAATTCTAATCTAGGAAAAATAGGACTAGTATGAACAAAATAGAAAAATTAAGTTAAATACTCACGGCCGGAGTTCGTTCACTCCGGGAATCCAAAAATATGATCTTGATCTTTCTCGTTACTGGTCCTGCTTTGTGTCGCTCTTGAATCTGAAAAGATTTGAAATTTTAGCCATGTTAAAAATAAAGAAAGATTGAAGAACTAAAAATTAAAGATTGAAATTTGCAGCCTTGTTCTCGTTCCCACGTTGCAAATCCCCGGCAACGGCGCCAAAAACTTGCTACGGTTTTAATCTGGCCTTTTTTTAAAAAGAGAAATTAAATGTAGAATACCCCAAGTATAGGGTGTAGCAAAATAATATTCTCGGTGAGTCCGAAGTCGAATCCACAGGGATTTGACAGTGAACAAAAACTAAAGGCTGAATAATATTCGGATTGACAAAAATATAACTAAGGCATCAGGATTCAACCTAGCACTTCATCATGCTTTTCTTAAAATCACCTATTAATCATAATAAAATAGATTTAGTTTTATGGGCAACATTACAGTAATTCTATTTTAAACTACAGGGATTTTTAAGCATCTGTTATACCCGGGAGAAATAACAAATCAAAGAAAATATATAAGTTTGAAATAATTTCAATCAATCTACTGCACCATAAATCAAATCAAAAACACTAAAATCCCATTGATGATTAAAGGAAATACATGAAGAAAATGCTAGGCTTTTTTCTAGCCTTAGCTAAAAGAGATTTAGCTATCCATATGAGATGCAAGCATTTTTATAAAAGGATTAGCATAGAATAAATAAAATAAAGCATAAATCCTTTTTTTTTCCTTTCTTTGGTTCAGAAAATAGGGCACTCTGTTTTCTCTCCCGGCTGCCTTCTCCCCTCCGTGACCTCCCCTCCTCTCTCTTCCGACTGGGAAAGATGCAAATGTTGGCTTCCCCCTCCTCTCCTTGTTCCGTCCCTCCTCTCCTTTGCCTCCACCGACAGCAAAGACTTGGGATGGGAAGAGCCGCTAACACTTGGATGGATCCGGCCGGCTGTCCTCTTCTCCTCCCTCGCCTGGCTGAGAAAAATCGGAAGAAGGACTGCGGTTGTTTGGCTTCCCTCTGGTTTCCTTGTTCCGTCCCTCCTCCTCCTTGATCCGTGGCCTCCCTCCTTTTATAGACACCTTTAGCGTATTGGAGAAGCTGGAACGCTGCTGGGAGCGGATGAGATGCGTGGATTTGAATGCAGAACCCACGGATGAGCCGTGGGGTGGATGAAGTCGAATCGCTTGGGACTCTTCGGTTGGGAACGTTGCAGAAGTTTGAAAAGGGATGAGACGCGGGGTGGAATGATCCTGCTAGTAACGGCTGGAAGAAGATAAAACAATCGGATGGGGAGTTGCTGAGTGCGGTTGAAGATTTGGCTTCTTCCCTTTGCTACCGTTGGGAATTTATTTTGATGTTTGAGAAGACTCTTCAGATGAATGAGGGGAAGAATGAAATGCGGCTGAATGTTCTTGAAACAGGGGAGACGGAAGCCATGAATGAGATGTGGCTTGAATTGAAGAGCCGGTTTGGCTTAGGTCCCTTGGATGAGATGCCATGATGCTTGGAGAGCCACACGGACGGTTTTGAAGATGCTGGGAAGCTCCACGACGCGGACACTTGTGCTAGCTAAAACAACTGGATATAGTGATATAGATTGCATGCGGATGATGGGCGGCGTGAGGCTCAGATGAAACGCTAAAGATTTGTTGAGCTCGGAACGCCAAGCATTGGGCTCAAACCCAGCATTATTGAGTCTTTTGAATTACTTGCACCCAGACATTGAAAGAGTAGATGCCCTACAAGCCAATCGCAATATGTATTGCAAAAGGTTTTTTCTTTTGATTTGTCCAAATCATGTACATGACATTTAAATATGAATAAAGGCGTTATGTTTTATCATATGCTGTTGATTATATTTATGATAAACTCCTTAGATTAGGGCAATGTTTTAAGACTATGATGAGATCATACTAGTGAGACTTAAAATCCTAAAATCCTAATCTTAAATATTCCCAGTCATTGGTACATTGAGTCGGGGATCAATGATTACCGAAAAAGACTGGCATGTCTTATGTATGCTCGATGCAGAGGATGATTGATCTCACAATCATTTGTGTGGAGACACTAATACAAAGATGTGGGTGCTCATTAGAGTAATGAGTTCACTGAATTGACCTACAAAGAGAAATCTTATGAAGTCTTACTTACATGTCAAAAGATGATTCTCTTAGTGGAAGTTGTGCAACTGATCCTATGACCTGAGATCACCATGGTATCTTGTGCACATGAACCCATATTTTGGTTTACACTCATTCATGACAATAAGTTGCGTACGAGGTCTTCTGGATATGGTGAATTGTGTATGAAGATTATGAGTAGGTCAACAAGAAATTAATCACTTCTAGTAAGAGAAGATAGCATCCTATTTATTCTAATCATATGATAATTCAGGAAGCCTTTGATCAAAGCAGAATGAAAATTAGAAAGAGTTTCTAACGTTTCATTATTTGAATTATCATTAAAAGATTGAGAAAAATATGAATATGAAATTGAGTTTGACATATATTCATACTCATATACATATTTGGGATGCAGTTTGATTAAAGGATTGAATTGCATGGTAACTTGCCACTGAAGGGTATTTTTGGTATTTCCATCAAATTCCATATTTTTCGAGTAGACATGACACGTTGCTAGATGCAATCTTGTTTTATAGGTTTGATCAAATTAAAGAGTTTAATTCGATCACCCATTAGAAAAGATTCTAATTGTTAAGTTCGGATTCGCGCAGTTTGGACTTAAATCGATTAGAAGAGTTCTAATTAAGTTGGGTCAACTCGCACTCACACCTATTGCTGGCTAAGTATGGAACCCAATGGGTCACACACAAGAAAACTTATCAAGGGTCTAATTGGATTAGATCATGTTTGCAAGATAAACATCCTAGCAGGTGTTGCAAATCTTAGCTCCTGATTCGAATTGGATTCGAATCTGATTCGAATTGGATTCGAATCTGATTCTTAATTGATCTAATTTGATTAGATCATATTCTAATATGGGTTAGCCAAGAGTTGGCACCTAATTGGCTTGGTTTGAGTCTAATTGGATTAGATTTGATAAATCATTCATTTTTGACCGTTGGATCAACATTTGGACGAAGAGATGGATCAAATGGATGGCGCCATGGATTGGAGCCATTGGATCTTCATCATGGGATGATGGGAGATCATGATCTCGTGATGGATCTCATCTGGAGGCATGATGATGAAATTTATGTGAAGGGATAAGCACTTAAAATAGATGGCGCCCCTTGGATTGGATAAAGATGACACGTCATCTTATCCTAACTACTCTCCCTTCAACCGCATCATTCTCTCTCTCCTTATTTCTTATGGTGCCACCAATAAGGGCCTTTGGATCATCATCTAGCCTTGATCAATGGTTGAGAATGCTCCCTATTTTTCATGCGTGAGAAGAAATGAAGAGAGGCATGAGTACGGTGGATTTCATGAAGAGGTGCTTAGGGAATGGATAAGGATGAAGCGCCATATCATAAGCACTTCATCTTATCCTAACTACTTCTGAGATGCCCTCTCATCAAATGACACACCCCTTGATCTCACGCCCCTCATCATATCTGAGATGGCTACAATGCATCCGTACGCCATCTATAAATAGGGAATGCTCCCGGTGTTTTCATCTATCGGAAATCAATCCAACTCTCTCTCTCACATATCCCTTCTTTCTTACAAGCCTTCTTTCTTTCTAACATCACTCTTAAGTTGTTCTAATTCTAGACAAGAAGGTCTTCTTTAGGACAAAAAGGTTAGAAGTGTTTTTTAGAAGGAAAAAGAACATTAGAAAGGAAGGAAAGCAAGCCATTAGAATTATTTAGAAGAATTCTGCATTAAGGATCTTTTGTCTTTGGAGCTAAAGTCTTGATCAAGTTTTCGTATGGATCACCATTGGAGGGCAGACACTTGGACGCCTCGTGGAGATTGTACACTTTGGATTAGCGTTTGAGGTATTCTACTAATTCTGCATTTATTTATATCATTTGATTGTAATCATTAAGGTGATCTAGGCTTAAAAGGGTTTCATGCCTAGGGACTTTATTAAGAAATTTTTAAAATTCCTAGCTACGCGGCGCATTATAACATGCTAAAACCCTTCAGACATAAATAAAATATTAATTAATTAATTTTATTAATAAAGATTAGCTATAATATTAATTAAAATGGTATGAAGATTGTACTTTTGTGCTCTCATCATGAAAACAGAGTAATGAAAGCAGCAAATAGAGAGCAGCAAGTAAAGAGACAATCCACACACAAACACAAAGATTTTATAGTGGTTCGGTGCACACCAAGCACCTACATCCACTCCCCAAGATCTCTTGAAAATTTCACTATAATCCTCCCTAATTACAGTGAGGTTGTTTTTATAAGTTCACAACCAAACTTGTTGTTTTTTCGGGATTACAACGAATCCAGTCGGTTTTCCAAGGATCACCAACCACAACCTTTACAATCTGGTTGTTTTACGAGTTCACAACCCAACTCGTTATTTTTTGGATCACAACGAACCCAGTCGGTTTTTCAAAGATCGCCAACCACAACCTTTACAATCTGGTTGTTTTACTAGTTCACAACCCTACTCGTTGTTTTCCGGGATCACAACGAACCCAGTCGGATTTCCAAGGATCACCAACCACAACCTTACAGTCTGGTTGTTTTACGAGTTCACAATCCAACTTATTGTTTTTCGGGATCACAACGAACCTAGTTGATTTTTAGATGAATCAACCGAAACTTTAACCCTTGCTGGATTAAACCCAATCCAGCAACTTCCAATCAAGGCTTGAAAGTGCCTTTGCAAGATATAACAATAAGAATGATCACAGCAGCAAGGAATCCAACCAAAGGATGTGCTGTGACAAAAATATAGCCTCAAAAATAAAAAGATAAAACTCTAATGAACAAGGCTGAAGTTGATGAAGATGAAGATTGCTGGTAAAGATGATGAAGCCTCAATGCAGAGCAACAACTCCTCTTGATGTAGTTGATGAGAGATGACTGATTTCCTCACAAGGAAGAAGAACTTGAAGATTCAAAGTGAGGATGATTGCTGTGTATTCTTCTCTCTTGTAAAAATGTTCTTCTTCTTGTATTCTTGTATTCTTCCCTCGTGTCTTGATTTCTGAGGTTCCCTCCAATATATATCCCAGCTTGAAAAAAAAATTTGAAATCAAATTCTAGCTGTTCTAACAGATTTCTTTCTGTTAGAGAAAAAAGGCAAAATCTGTTGCAGGAAAAAACTAGCCGTTTTAGAGCTGCCAGCAAAGTAGGGTTCGCCTAATTCATTCAAGGGTCGACTCATGAGTGTGTCTCAGGCGGGCAAATTCAAGACAAAACAATTCAAATTTCTGCTTCACAAGGGTCGACTCATGTAGCTCAAGAGTGGACTCTTCATGAACAAGAGTCGACTCATGAAGATGTCTCAGGCTTGTTTTCTAACGGTAGAAAGGATTCAAAATTTCAGCAGTGTTCATAAGTTCAAACCTCCCCTTACTGTAGCAAACTAGCCGTTAGCCTTTTGAACTGAATTACTATAGCAACTCTGATGAGGAACATTGTCGAAGCTCGGTAGGCACATTGGCCAAACGTGAACTCGGTTCAAAAGGGATCCATGAGGGGATGATGAGCTAATACACTATTCAAGGGTTGACTCCTGGAAATGAAAGATCGACCCATTTTACTGTAGCATTTGGGTAGTGACTTTGAACGATCAAAATTTTAGCTCATTAACTCAAGGATTGGCTCATACACTTAAGAATTATTCTTCTAAGCTTCTCCATGCATCCAAAACAGTGAGCTCCCTATAAAAACAACTTTTCTTGCAGCACAAATATTAGTAATTATGCTACAAAGTTTTGTGATCATCAAAATCAATTCTAGGGTCAATAATCTCCTCCTTTTTGATGATGACAAACTTTGAGTATATGCTTAATATAACACATTGTGTTTCTTGATAATTGCATAATTAGTTCATGAAGTATAAAGATATATCAATTTAGCACATGCATATACTCAATCTATTCTCTCCCCCTTTTTGATAACATCAAAAAGACTAAAAGATTTAATAGGAATAGAGAGAATTACAGCAACAAGAATTTTGTTCCAATTAATACTTTCAAGATGCAAGCATGAAAGATTAGCATATTGACAATTGATGTATGATATAATTTAGGGTTCAAGATATTTAAGCATAGCAAATGTTAGCTTTTTCTCTCCCCCTTTTTCATTAAATTCGAGCAATCAACTTTAGTTGAGCTAAGCACATCAAATATTAGAGTTCATAATTGAAGCACAAAAAGTATCAATAAGTAGCATGCTACAAGGAGTATCACAAGAATTGTCAGATTTCATATTCAAATGATACTTATTGGAGATCATTTGAATCATGTTTCATTTTCTTATGAGATCTCTCCCACTTTCAATGTCCTTCTCCCCCTCAATTGTTCATTCCATTTCAGAATTTGAGGATACTTTTCAATAAAGTATTTTCAAATTATAATTTGAGAAAAGTATTTTCAATGAAGTATTCAAATTATCAATTGAGAACATATAAAGCTGTATATAATTAAACTCAAAATATAGGCCTATTATATAACTAAGTCAAGTAAGGCAATACAAGGAGGTTCATCAAAATCAATCCATAAAACATTCAAGGTATTCATCAAATGAACGTAATTTTTGGATAAGATACAGAATGCATTTAGATTGAATATTTAACTCTCCCCCCCAAAAGATGCATTCTTCTTTAATCATTCTTTTCTTTTTGTTGAATTTCGGATTTCAATTATAAGCGCGAATAAACTGAAATTTTATAATATCAAGAATGTAGAGTGATCTAGAATTATTCAAAATATATAGTAATCACTCTTTTTAATCTTTCAAGAATAAGTTATGCTTTCTCTTAATTTTTGATAAAATATACTGAAATATTAATCAAAAAATACTAAGAGTTATTTGAGTGAGTTAAAATATTTCTAGCTTTAGGAGCATTCACTCTCTTTTAAAAATAGCTTTTTCTTTTAGTGATGGAAGCAACAATCATGCAGAAAGGATATAGAAGATCATTCAAGTGAATGTTTATAGAATTTAATTTCTTACTCTTAGATTCACAGCAATGTATATATGAAACACCAATAAATCTTCTTATTTCAAAATAAAATATATATTTAAAAATTAATTATTTGCAATCAAGATCATTGAAAAATACATCATTAGACCAATTTTAGTATACTTTAGAAATAGAAATGATATGTTCACGAGCGTATCAGAGCAAACAATCAAGGCATCACAGTTCATTCATTTTTTTAAATTATAGTTTTCATGTAGACATCTTACTGAATCATTCTCCAAAATGATGCAATCATTGAAGCATACAATAAAACTTACAAAAAAAAAGGTGAGGATATAAGCAATTATTTATATTGAGTTTAAGAAAAATTGTTATACAAGATCAGATTCTGAGTTTCATAAGAATTTCCAAGAAAGCTTTCAAAATTATAATTTGAGATATATACTTTCTACATTGTAGCTCATTTTAAATCTTTAAGATAGAGAACACATATTTCAAATACATTAGGCCCATTCAGAATCTTTGTAATTATCACAAAATTTTTGGTATAAAATTGAAGCAACTTAACATGTATTAGGACATTATGTACTAAAGTTTAGGCAAGATGGAAGATAATTCAAAATCAATTCATTTTGCCTAAATTGTAAATTCAGTCTATTCTTCTTTTTATTTTTAAGAAGATATTCATTAAATCAGAAAAGTACAAGGAGAATCAATGAATCCAGAAAATACATATCATTGAGGAGTATGCTTTGCAGGTAAAAACCATTTTCATTAAGCTTTGGAACACAAGTTATTCGAAGATAAAGATGAAGTAAAAACTTGTGTGCAGAGTTAAAACATATTTCAATTATGAATGTCATATGTTACATATGCTTCATAAACACATAATATATATATCATGCAAACAAAATTCTTATTATGCTCAAAAGATCACAAATTAAGTTTTAATCTAATTATCATTTGTTTCTATCAAAATTTTGATTATGATTTATTTGTTATCAATAAAATATGATTCATTAGAGTTAGATTGAAGTCTTGCACAAGGGCACAATCTGGTCTACTAGCTGCATGATAAATTAATTATTCTATCATGCTTTAATACAGCTTCAAAATAATGATCTACCTTGCTCATCCTTTCAAAATTCTATAAGATGGGGTCATATATATACCTTCTTCATGCCAATCTTCTATAAGAGTTTTTTTGTGGACTTACTTTGGCCAGTGAAGATCTCCTTTCTTGTTTGTCTTTAATTTGGAGTTCGAAAGAAAATGTTAACTCATTCATCATACATATTTCGAACTCACCCTGCATGAGCTTAGTAAAACCTTCATATAAAGCTTCATTAGTGGAACCAAAAATGATATCATCAATGTATACTTAAGCAGATAAGATATCACAAATTTTCTTTTTGATGCATAGATTTGTCAATATTGCTTTCTATCGAAAAGTTACTCAAGCTTTCATATCATGCTTTTGGTGCTTGTTCCAAATCATATATTGTTTTATCATATTTGTAATGAGTATTTTCAAATAAAGTAGTTATTTTACATGTGATGACCCAAAGATTGATTCATAAATTGATTTTGATGATCACAAAACCTTGAAGTATAGATACTAATGCTTATGTTGCAAGGAGAAAGATATTTATTTTGCAAGGAACATAGCAAGTTGGGAGAACACAAGAAGGCCTCCAAAGCTCTCAAGTTGGAAGAAAGCTACAATTTATTGGCCCAAAGTTTAAAGTTCAAAGGATTCAAATTGGAGGAGTAAAATCAAAAGAAAAATTCAAAAGAACAGTCTTCGAGTCGACTCCAGTGGAATTCGAGTCGACTCCGGAGAAGTATGAGTCGACTCCGGAGAAGTATGAGTCGACTCCTAGGAGTCACAGGCAGAAAAGTCAGAGAGCAGTTTTCGGGTCTGAGATTCGAGTCGACTCCAGTGGAACGCGAGTCGACTCCGATGGTTGGTAGGTCGACTCCAAAGAAAGCAAGAGTCGACTCTCAGCGGAACACAAGGAAAAAGTCAGAGAGCATTTTTGGGACTCTGAGATTCGAGTCGACTCCCGCATTGCACGAGTCGACTCCGAGACTCCGCGATTTAGTCACAAAGCATCAGCTACACAACACAAACAGCAGAAACAAGTTACTGCCTCTGAGATTCGAGTCGACTCCCAGACAGTTCGAGTCGACTCCAAGCAGCGCGACCCCAAAAATGCAGAGGATCAGTTTCGGGCTCTGAGAGCCGAGTCGACTCCAAGAGAATCCGAGTCGACTCGAGGAAGAAAATCAGAAAGTATGTCCTCTGGATTCATGGGATGAGCCGACTCCGAAGATGCCAAGTCAGCTCCAGATGTTGGCGAGTCGACTCCGGTTAAGTCGAGTCGACTCCCAGTCAAGACAGCAACTTTAATTCAAACTGGAACAGTTGCCGAGTCGACTCCGGAAAAGCTCGAGGTCGACTCCTCTACAGGCCGAGTCGACTCCTGATCGCACGAGTCGACTCCGATCCCAACGGTAATATTGTCAGGAGGTGCCAGACTGGTTCCAACGGCTATATTTTGTCTCTAACGGCCTATATTCTTGTTTCCACTCCATGCTTAAAGCTATAAAAACAAGAAGAGAGCTAGGGGAGAACTCATGGAAGTGGGAGAGAACTTTTAGGGAAGAGATTCCAAACAGATTACAAGGAAATCTCCCAAAAGCACAAAAGGCCATTCAAAGTGAAATAGAGGGAAGAAGAGCATCCAAGTGAATCCCAAAGCTTCCTCTCCATCCGTGTGCTGCCTCAGTGATCCTCCACTTCGTGCCAAATCAGAAGAGGGTCAAGTAAAGAAGAAGTCGAGCTCCTTCATCTTCCAAACTCGTTTGAGGACTTCACTTTTACTCTATTTGCTTATAGTGTTATATTTGCCTGTTTAAGAAGCTTTGATTTATCTTAAACTTTGTTATAATATCTTGTAACTTGATTCAATCACGGGATTGAATCAAGGGTAAAGGGTTTGTTCAGCCAAAGGGAAAACCAACGTGTAAGGTTTGTTGGTGAGCCAAAGGGAAACCAACGGGGTTTAGGTTTGTTGGTGAAGCCGAGGGTAAAACCAACGTGTAAGGTTTGATTTGAGCCCCGGGAAAACAATCGGAGTGGTTCTAGTCGGTGACCTGGGAAAACAACGCGAGTTCGTTGTGCGCTCGTAAAACAACAAGTTGTTGTGAGCTTGTAAAACAACCGGCTGTAATCGGTAGGATTATAGTGAAATTCCCAAGAGGCTTGGGGAGTGGATGTAGGTGCTTGGGGTGCACCGAACCACTATATTTTGTTGTGTTTGTGATGCTTTTGTTGACTGACCTCCTCACTCACTTACTTAGATATTAAGCTTGCTTAACTCTTCTTCGTGCATCCTTTAGTTGCAAGCATAATCAATTTACTCAATCATTAAATTGAATAGCATACTAGGGCAAAAATTAGACTAATCTCTTTATTGAACCAACTGCTTAATAGTTGATTAGATTAGAATCATACTTTGCTAAGGTTAAGCTTCACTAAGCATCCATACAACTTAGCATAATTAATCTAAACAGATTAGAAGTAGTCTTAAAAGGTTTTAAAAGACCCAATTCACCCCCCCCCCTCTTG
>NW_024069646.1:0-34229 GCF_009389715.1 Phoenix dactylifera
ACGGATGCCTGATGCGGAAGGGAGATGGCAGACGCGGTGAGGACGCGGGGAGGAGTCGATCTTGGCGTGATCCGGGCGCTGTGAGGAGCTGGATGCGGTGATCACGGGCGGAAGCTTCGTGGACGGCTGCTGGGAGGAGCTGGATGCGGTGAGATGGACGGCTGCGAGGCTGAGGAGGAGCGATCTTGGCTGGGGCTTCCTTCTTTGGATGCTGGGATCTTCCGTGATTGCTGGGAGGAGCCGATCACGGTTTGGGGACGTGGACTTCCTTCTTCAGCCACGCGATGCCGCTGGGAGGATGGGCTGGCTACGGAATCGTTGCTGATTTCCGTGGGATCGCAGGAGGGTGCCGTGGGATGCTTGAAGATGGCGGCCTGATGCGGAAGGAAGGATCACGGGCTCGCTGGGAATCCGGCTTAGATCACGGGAGAGGCTGATCTGGATGCTTTGTGCTGTGATTCCGCTGAGGACGGACGGCTGGCTGTGAACGCATTGATGGCGTGGAGGATTTGGAGACGCCTTGCAGCTGGGCTGGCATGCTGGAAGGTTGCTTCTGGGCTGATCGCGAGAAGAACGGGATCACGGGATGAGATGGATCCGTGGGTGCAGAGGCGTGTCACGGATGCGGTGGATCTTGAACGCGGAAGGAGGGAGGAGCCGGGAGCTTTGTGATGCGTGCGGACGGCTGGGAGGATATGGGAGACATCAAGTTCCATCCGATTAGTCATATAGTATGATATGAAATTTTGCTTGTAGACGGATGGGTCATCTATTCTGGCTGGAGGTCAAGTGCAATTTTTTCAAGTCATGGGTCACCCAGCACCTTATGGCAAATTTAGATTTGCCCGAAATTATTTTCCAAAGGCTCAAAAGAAATGGATCCGATTCGGACCCGAACCCGACTCGGACCCGATTTGAAGTCAAATTTGTAGTCAATGTGCATTTTATCTATAATTTATACTAATCTATGTTAAATCCAAATATAATATTAATCTAGTGAATTTATTATTATCGGTTAACAATAACACTAATTTTAGTAACATGTAGGTCGCACTTTTGTGCTCTCATCACACCCCCCAACTAGTTTATTGCTAGTCTCTAGCAATTCAGTGCGAAAAATGATAAAATAAGAGTGCAAAAGTGTAATTTATTATATAAATATACTAAGATAAATACTCATTTTCGTTAGAGCATTACGATTGCACTTAGCACGTGCAACAAGCCGTTAAACCCCTAGGTTACCCTAGTGGACGAGTGTTGTCTCGTGAGGGTTTGCAGTGAAGTTACCCACAAACTTCAATCCCAAAATAAAATTTGTTTTATGAAATGAAAGTCTAATTTTCAAGTACATAATTGATAAGAATTTCAAAAGCACACAAGGTTTTAATTACTAAGTAGCCCAATTTCTAGGTTAGTATGCACTTTAAGTTGAAGTTATTAAGTTTTCCGTTAGGAAGTTGTAAGACTTATTTATACTTGAGTGCTCAGTGAAGTTTGGACCATGCACAAGCTAAGGTTTTGGATCTCCAAAATATCGCTAATATTAGTAGTTTCCAAGAATTGGTCGGACAAAACCTATTTGCTGATTCAAAATCATCTTTTCTGCAGGATTTCGAGAGCTGTGGATGTTTACTTTAATACCTCATGGGTTTTATCTGTAATATTCCAGTTTACTCGAATTTTTACAACGACGGCTTTCATACTATTGTCTTTCTTAAGGTCAGTATACATTTTTTTTTCATTTTTTTTGTGTTTTTTTTTTTTTGCATTAAAGAGAAATGATAATGTATATATATTGCGTACTTTTACTCCTGTGATGATTCCTCCATGTAGCGAGCAATTAGTCGACAATTCTCACACCAGTTGGCATGAGGTGTCGGGCATCAAGACTCCCCTACGGACCTATGCTCGGGTTCCTCATCACAAACCCGCTGACCTTTGACAATAGGTAGCCCTTTTCGATGTACCTGACTAAATCTACCATTTTTTTTTTTTTTGGATCAAAAAAAGATGGTTCATCAGGATTCGAGGTTGCTACCATATTCTCAACACAATGTCGAACCTATACCTTAGAAAATGCAGGCCAGATGTGTTGTGAAATTCAAAGCACTAATTAGCTTACAACTCACTAAAAGGAACTTAATAAAAAGAACTCACTTTGCACTACTTCCAACTAGTCATTGGGCTCTTAGATTTTATATACCTTGTGTGTTGAAATTTTTTTTTTTTTCAAAAATTTTACCTAAAAACTCTTTTTTTTTTAATTTTTATAAAAACTCTTTTTTTTAATTTTTATAAAATTTCAAATGCTTAAAAATGCCCCCAAACCTAAATCTAACATTGTCCTCAATGTTAAAGAAAATTTAAAGCAGTAAGAGGACAGAGGAGAAGTTACCTGATATGGGTAGGTAAATTAAAAATTGGGGCAAAATCTCCCAAACCTGCATGCTAGTAATTTTTTTTTTTTTATAGAAGATATTCATATGTTGGGTTGCCTCCCAAAAGCGCTAAGTTTTATGTCTTCAGCCAGACAATTATAATTCATTCATGATAAACAGGGTCGGTCAGAAGTGTCTCCTCGACTTCTGGACTCAAATACTCAAGGTATGGTTTTAAACGATGTCCATTAACTTGAAATGACCTACCATCTTTAGTATTGTATATTACTACCGCACCATGCGGATGTACTTTCTCTACCGTGTATGGGCCAGTCCAGCGGGATTTAAGTTTTCCAGAGAATAGATGTAATCGAGAATCATATAAGAGAACTTTTTGTCCTTGGTAAAACTCTTTACGAGTAATCATTTTATCATGCATGACTTTCATGCGATCCTTGTACTTCTTAACACACTCGTAAGCATCGTTCCTAATTTCTTCAAGCTCGTCAAGCTGAAGCTTTCTATGTTCTCCCGCCTTGTCGAGATCGAAATTTAAGCATTTGATTGCCCAATAGGCCTTGTGTTCTAACTCGACAGGTAAATGGCAAGCCTTGCCATAGACAATCCTGTAGGGGGACATTCCAATTGGTGTTTTGTAGGCCGTACGATATGCCCACAATGCATCTGTTAACCTAAGGGACCAATCCTTTCGAGATGGATTGACAGTTTTCTCAAGGATGGTCTTGATTTCTCTGTTGGAAATCTCAACTTGTCCACTCGTTTGTGGATGATATGGTGTACCGACCTTATGGGTGATGTTGTACTTCCTAGCAAGGGCTTTAAAAATTCTATTGCAAAAATGTTTCCCCCCATCACTAATGATAGCACGAGGGGTGCCAAAGCGAGCGAAGACAGACTCCTTAAGAAACTTGATCACTACTTTGTGATCATTGGTCTTACACGCGATAGCCTCAATCCACTTAGATACATAGTCAACAGCTAGGAGTATGTACTGGTGCCCAAATGACATAGGAAAAGGACCCATAAAATCAATACCCCAAACATCAAAGATTTCTATAATTAAGATTGGGTTTAGGGGCATCTCATTTTTTCTTGAAATTTTTCCTAGTCTTTGACATCGGTCACATGCTTTGCAATACTCGTGTGAGTCATGAAATAGTGTGGGCCAATAGAATCCGCACTGCAAAACCTTTGCAGCCGTCTTTTTACCACTGAAATGACCACCACAAGCGTGGTCATGACAAAAGAAAAGGACATTCCTTTGATCGTGTTCAGGGATGCATCGTCTAATGATTTGATCAGGACAGTATTTGAACAGGTATGGTTCATCCCAAAAATACCATTTTACACGAGCTAGGAAGCGAAAATTTTCTTGTTTGGTCCAAGAGCTGGGCATTTGTTCAGTAACAAGGTAGTTGACTACATCAGCATACCATGGAACATTGGTATGGGAAATCATCATTAATTGTTCATCAGGGAAGGTCTCGGACACAGGCATGGATTCTCCAGATGATTCAATAATTAATCTGGACAAGTGGTCAGCTACGACATTTTCAGATCCCTTTTTATCTCGAATTTCGAGATCAAATTCCTGGAGCAATAGGATCCAACGAATGAGCCTTGCCTTAGCATCCTTCTTTGTGAGAAGGTACTTAAGGGCGGCATGATCGGAATAAACAAGAACCTTAGATCCTATCGGGTAAGGACAAAATTTATCTAGGGCAAAAACCACTGCCAACAATTCTTTTTCAGTGGTAGAATAGTTAAGTTGGGCGTCATTCAGAGTTTTGCTTGCATAATGAATCACATGGGGAAGCTTCTCTACTCGCTGACCTAAGACATCACCTATGGCATAATCGGATGCATCACACACGATTTCAAAAGGACGACTCCAATCAGGACTCCTTATGATGGGCGCTGAAGTTAGTTCAGACTTTAGTCTCTCGAAAGCAGTTATACAAATTGGCGAAAAATTAAAAGTAGCATCTTTTGCCAACAAATCGCATAAGGGTTTCGACAATTTACTGAAATCCTTGATAAAGCGGCGGTAAAAACCCGCATGCCCTAAAAAGGATCTGACTTCCCTAACAGTTTTGGGAGGTGGTAACTTGGCAATTAATTCTACTTTAGCTTTATCCACCTCGATTCCCCTTTGTGACACAATGTGTCCCAAAACAATACCTGATTGGACCATAAAATGACATTTTTCCCAGTTAAGAACTAAATTTTTCTCTTTACATCGTTCTACAACAAGGGTCAAGTGATGGAGACATTCATTAAAATTAGATCCGAATACAGAAAAGTCATCCATAAAAACTTCTAAAAATTTCTCCACCATGTCGGAGAAAATGCTCATCATACACCGTTGGAATGTAGCCGGTGCATTGCATAACCCAAAAGGCATGCGACGATAGGCAAAAGTGCCATAAGGACAGGTGAATGTGGTTTTCTCTTGATCCTCACGTGCAATTGGAACTTGGTTATATCCAGAATAACCCTCAAGAAAACAGTAATGAGAGTGGCCAGCTAGACGTTCTAACATTTGGTCAATGAAGGGTAGTGGAAAGTGGTCTTTCCTAGTCATGGCGTTCAGCTTTCTGTAGTCGATGCACACTCGCCATCCAGTTTGGATTCGAGTTGGGACTAACTCATTTTGGTCATTCTTGATCACAGTAATTCCAGATTTCTTGGGTACAACTTGAACTGGGCTCACCCACTGGCTATCAGAAATAGGGTATATAATCCCTGCATCTAAAAGCTTGATGACCTCGGCTCGAACTACGTCCTTCATGATTGGATTAAGTCGCCTTTGTGGTTCTCTAGAAATTTTTGCATCTTCTTCTAGATGGATTTTATGTTGGACCACAGAAGGACTAATCCCCTTAATATCAGCTATAGACCAACCGATAGCTTCCTGATTCTTCCGAAGGATACTTAACAGCTTCTCTTCCTGTTCTTTAGTTAGATTCGATGCAATTATAACAGGTAAGGTCTTGTTTTCCCCAAGAAATGCATACTTCAAGTTTTCGGGAAGGTCTTTAAGTTCTAGTTGTGGAGGTTTGACATTGGATGACACTAGCTGAGATTCCGAAATAGGCAATGATTCAAACTTGGTGGCCCATCTGCTAGTATCCATCACTGGAATGGAATCTAACAATGCATTAACCTCTTGACTTGACACACAATCTTGACCAAAATTAGCCAAACATCTTTCTAATGGGTCAGAATAACTCGATTCTTCAAAAGAACTGCTAATTATATTCTCAATCATGTGAATTTCTTCCAAATCGTCCATCTCAGTTGACTGACTACTACTATGAAAAACATTGAGCTGGACAGTCATGTTCCCAAAGGCTAGAGTCATTATTCCATTTCGGCAACTAATCACAGCATTTGAAGTGGCCAAAAATGGTCTACCTAGGATCACCGGGATGTGACTTTCTGGATTTTTTACTGGTTCAGTTTCAAGGACTACAAAATCCACAGGGTAGTAGAATTCATTAACTTTTACAATCACATCCTCTACAATTCCTTTGGGATACTTCACAGTCCTATCTGCTAATGACAAGGTAATGTTTGTGGGTTTTAATTCCCCCAAACCTAGTTCGGTATAGACAGAATAGGGTAATAGGTTTACACTTGCTCCTAAGTCTAATAGGGCTCTCCGAATGATGGTGTCTCCTATTTTAATTTCAACAGTGGGGCAACCAGGGTCCTTGTATTTTAGGGCAATCTGTTGTTGAATAAGAGATGAGGCTTGTGCCGCCATCACAGCTTGTCTAGGAATACTGGTTTTTCTTTTCACCGTGGTTAAGTCTTTTAAGAATTTTGTATAGGAGGGGATCTGTCTGATGGCATCTAGGAAGGATAAATTTATTTGAACATTTTTAAAGACTTTCATGATTTCATCGTACTAAGATTTTTTCTTTGAGTCTTGTAGTCTACTAGGAAAGGGAGCCTTAGGTGTGTAAGTTTCTATTGGTTTCTCCTCTATTCCTTGTGTTCCTTGTTCTTGTGCCTTTTTCTGGGTGAGGTTTGGTTCATGCTTTTCTTCTTTTTCTTGCACAGGAAGTTGGACTTTGTTGTCCACTTGCTTGCCAGACCGTAAAGTGGTAATTGCCTGGACTTCATGGGTAGGGTTTCCATTAGAATCAATCTGAAACTGGCCTCTCGGTCCTTGATTCTGTTGCCTACTAGGGTTAGGCACTGGTTGACTAGGTAGTTCACCTTTCTTTCTATCCCCTAGAGAGTTTGCTATTTGGCTTAGACTAACCTCAAGTTTTGCAATTGCTTGCGCATGGAATTGGTTAGTCTGGGCTTGGGCTGTATTGGTCTATTGTTGTTGCTTGATAAAATCTTGTTGTTGTTTCATCATATTAGCCATCATGGTTTCTAATGGTGAAGATTGCTGTGGGATAGGAGCATTATAGGGAGGTACAGATGGAACGAAAGATTGGTTCATTTGTGGTGGCCCTATCCTGGAAAAGTTGTTCTGAAAACCTAGTGGACCACCTTGATGCTGAATAGGTTCGTTCTGCTTATATGAGAAATTTGGGTCGAACCTATTATCAGGGTGGTAAACTGGGCTGAACGAATTGGGAGTGGGCTTCTTGAAGGCACTATACGAATTTAGAGCATTTGCTTGCTCGGCCTTTATGTTGGGTAAACTAGGACAACACTCCACTAGATGCTCAGAACTGTTACACAAGATACATAAACTATTTGACTCGTGATCCACTTTCATGATTGGATTTAACTCTTTATATGAACTCGAGCTAGTGGAAACAGTGAAAGCATCAAACTTTTTGCTTAAGTTGTTCATTCCAGTCACCAGATTGGACATGACATTTTTGAGATCTGGGTCTGCTTTCATTTCATAATTACCTGGTTTTTTAGACCCGAACTCATCTCTATTTACTTCCTCACCATAGCTACTCCAATTTTGGGCGTTTTCAGCTAAGTCAACAAGAAATTCATAGGCTTGATCTAGGGTTTGGTTCATGAACCTACCCTTGTGCATGGACTCAATCATGTTTCTATGTGCCGGAGGTAGTCCTTTATAAAAGAAGTGGACCAGATCAGCCTTGTCAAGCCCATGGTGCGGGCACTTGACTAACAGATCATGGAATCTTTCCCAAAGTTGGAAAAATTTCTCCTCAGATTTTCCTCTAAAAGTTCTGATGGCATCATTAATTTTTTCAGTTTTTACCATGGGATAGAACTTAGCCATGAACTTCCTAGACAACTGTTCCCATGATGTGATGGAATTTGAAGCAAGGGAATACAGCCATGCAGCAGCACGATCTTCTAAAGTCATGGGAAACAATCTTAATTTAATACCCTCTTCATCTAAGTTTTGATTTCTAAATGTTTGACAGATTGTCAAAAACTTGTTTAGATGAATATAGGGTTGTTCACTCTCGAACCCATGAAACTTGGGTAACATGTTTATTGTTGCAGCCCGAATTTCAAATTGGGCTGCATTATTTATTGGCAATACTATACATGTAGGTGGACTAGCGGATGCAGGAGCGAATAATTCATTCAGGGTTCTAATATGTTCACCCATTGTAGAGATCGACGGTTGGTTTACAGTTCGCAGGTTATGATGAAAAGTTCTGTCAATCTCAGGATCAAATGGGGTTAACTTATCCCTTAATGACCTTCTACCATGCATACATTTTCCACAACTTAATTAGACTCAAAATTATTTACTTTTTTTTTTTTTAAACGAAATCCTAAAAGATAAGAAGAAGGGCTAGACCAAGATGACCACAATCAACACCACACAATAATTTGACCCTATTAATTTTAGAGCTAAGTGAGGTTTAGTAGCTTCTTAAATCTAGTTGCATAGAGACTTATCAGGTTAAAAAAGTTTCTGAAATTCTCTCTAGATTAGACAGCTCCTAATCTTCCTTTCAGATTAAGCTTGAGCTTACCAGTTAAGTGATCCAGTAACCAGTGACCAGGAAAGTCCCGGGGTGTGCAGTGGTGCCAGAAGGGATACACCGATACCACAATACCCGTAACAGTTCTCACTGTTGTAAAACTTTCCTAGACATCACCAATTACTAAATCCTCACTGGAGTGGCTTTCAGCCGCTTCTTTCCAAGAGCCTAATTGAGCTCGAAAACCCTAAGGCCGACGTCTAATTTGATTTTAATTTAATTTGGCTTAGGATAAGTATGCAAGGTGGTGATTTTTGGGCTAAGGACAGGTAATGACTTCCCGACCTTATCTTTTTAATGGGTTTTGCCCTTAATTACTTTATGCAAATGCTTAATACTAAATGCAGCAAATAATCAATATTTTGTTTTTAAAGTTTATGCAATGTCATTAGGTTGTACTGATTAAATGAGCAAGCAATTTTTTTTTTATTTTTCTTAATTTTTAATTTTTATTTAAAATTTTTTTTTTAAGCAATAACTTGAATGTAAACTAAACACAATCCTTATGTGTCAGTCAATCTCCGAATGCCCGTTGAATAAGCTCTGGAGATTACTCCGTGAGGAGCCCCAATAGAGGTATGATCACCTCGGGGGATTGCACCTTATCAATTACTAACAAAAATAATGTAGATTTTTTTATTTTATTTTATTTTTATTTCTATTTTTTTAAAATTTAAATTTCAAATTTCGAATTTCAGAATTCAAATTTTGAATTTAACTTTTTGAATTTTTGAATTTTTGAATTTTGAAATATATTTTTTTTTTCAAATTTTTTTTTTTGAATTTTTTTTCGAATTTCAAATTTCAGAATTTAGTAACTATGAAATTATTAACTGAAAATAATCAAAATAATAAAAATAAAAACTTACTACCGGAGTGCGTTCACTCCGGGCATCCAAAATCCAATTTGATCTTCGTGATCGTTCTTGCTTCTCGATTTGCCTCCCCGGCAACGGCGCCAAAATTCTGTTCGTCCGATTCCTGTCTAACTAAAAATATGCTAGACAGATCGTTGTTAGAACCGACGAACAAAAGTTAATTTAAATTTTACTCTTACCTGTTCTACTCGAAGAATAGTGGTTGTAAGAGGTCGATCCACAGGGAGGCGATTGAAGTTGCATAAAAATTAGAACATTCACTCGGATTCAAAATCGATTTTTGAATAACAAAAGAAAAACATTACGTCGGGGATGTTGATGGATTCTCTAGTCTACCGGAGAATGATTTTTAATTGAAATTAACTAGAAGACATGTACTTAGATTCAAAAAACATTTTTAATGAAAAATAAAGCTGGCATAAAATTAAAATGGATGAAACTAAGAGGATTGAAGCAAACATAAATTTCATAAAAGAAGATTTAATGTATTGCATAAAAGAAATTAAAATTTCAGCAGAAATAAAATCTTAAAAGTAAAACACTCCACCAAAATAAAATTCTCTAAAGTTAAAAAAATTAAAACATTGCTCTCAATTAAACTAAAGAAATAGGAACACATAATACCCAAAATCACTAATACAAAACATAACTTCTAAAAAATAAACAACAAAAACAATAAAAAAAAAAACGAAGGAAGCGTGATGCTCTGTTTTCAAATCTGAAAACAGAGCATTCTCTTCCCCTCTTTCTTCTCTCACAAACAAAAGGTTCTGTTCCCCTGTTTCTTCTTCTTCCTTGGATCAACCGAAGCAACGGAGCACCTTCTTCTTCCTTGGACCAGCCCCAACCGAGCACACCCCTCTTCTCTTCCTCCTTCTCCTCTTATAGCCACGGACGGATGCCTGATGCTGAAGGGAGATGGCAGACGCGGTGAGGACGCGGGGAGGAGTCGATCTTGGCGTGATCCGGGCGCTGTGAGGAGCTGGATGCGGTGATCACGGGCGGAAGCTTCGTGGACGGCTGCTGGGAGGAGCTGGATGCGGTGAGATGGACGGCTGCGAGGCGGAGGAGGAGCGATCTTGGCTGGGGCTTCCTTCTTCGGATGCTGGGATCTTCCGTGATTGCTGGGAGGAGCTGATCACGGTTTGGGGACGTGGACTTCCTTCTTCAGCCACGCGATGCCGCTGGGAGGATGGGCTGGCTACGGAATCGTTGCTGATTTCCGTGGGATCGCAGGAGGGTGCCGTGGGATGCTTGAAGATGGCGGCCTGATGCGGAAGGAAGGATCACGGGCTCGCTGGGAATCCGGCTTAGATCACGGGAGAGGCTGATCTGGATGCTTTGTGCTGTGATTCCGCTGAGGACGGACGGCTGGCTGTGAACGCGTTGATGGCGTGGAGGATTTGGAGACGCCTTGCAGCTGGGCTGGCATGCTGGAAGGTTGCTTCTGGGCTGATCGCGAGAAGAACGGGATCACGGGATGAGATGGATCCGTGGGTGCAGAGGCGTGTCACGGATGCGGTGGATCTTGAACGCGGAAGGAGGGAGGAGCCGGGAGCTTTGTGATGCGTGCGGACGGCTGGGAGGATATGGGAGACATCAAGTTCCATCCGATTAGTCATATAGTATGATATGAAATTTTGCTTGTAGACGGATGGGTCATCTATTCTGGCTGGAGGTCAAGTGCAATTCTTTCAAGTCATGGGTCACCCAGCACCTTATGGCAAATTTAGATTTGCCCGGAATTATTTTCCAAAGGCTCAAAAGAAATGGATCCGATTCGGACCCGAACCCGACTCGGACCCGATTTGAAGTCAAATTTGTAGTCAATGTGCATTTTATCTATAATTTATACTAATCTATGTTAAATCCAAATATAATATTAATCTAGTGAATTTATTATTATCGGTTAACAATAACACTAATTTTAGTAACATGTAGGTCGCACTTTTGTGCTCTCATCAGTGAGCACGAAATCAGATGAAGAAGGCTTGAATGCACTTGATTTCTCCTCTTGAAAGCACCAACTCCCTTGAGACTCTCTCTCTTTCTTCTCTCTTGAATGCTTTAGTGTTAGGTTGGTAAGAAGTCTTTTTCATGCACCTAAAAACTCCTTTTTATGCTTCTGCAAGCAATAGATCCGTTAGAAACAAAAATAGAGCCGTTAGGATTTCAAACAATGTTGCCCAAGGTGACAACCCAAGAGGGGGGGGTGAATTGGGTTTTCTAAAAATTATGTTCCCTAATTTTTACTTTGAATAGACTGCAGCAGAATAATAGGATGTTATTTACTTAAGCTCTAGGCAATTACAAGTAATGCAGTGGAAGATTAAGCTAGAGCAATTAGACTATGGCTTTAGGGTGCAATTGATCTAAAATTAACTTATAGTTGTATGATCAATCTTAATCTATGTGTATGGTAAGAATGGAGTGGAAGCTAAGCAAATCACTTATAACTCTATAGAAAACAAAGCTAGAGATATTACACAATCAAGCATGAATGGAAGGCATGAAATACAAGAGATAAGGCATCACAAACACAAAGATGTATAGTGGTTCGGTGCACCCCAGCACCTACATCCACTCCCCAAGACCTCTTGGGAATTTCACTATAATCCCTTAGATTACAGTCGGTTGTTTTACAAGCTCACAACCCAACTTGTTGTTTTGCGAGATCACAACGAACTCGGTCGGTTTTCACAGGCTCACCGACTAGAACCAACCGATTGTTTTCACGGGCTCACAATCCAACCCAGTTGGTTTTCCCAAAGGCTCACCAACCACAACCTTACAATGATTGTTTTTCGGGTTCACAATCAACCCAGTTGGTTTTCCCCAAAGGCTCACCAACCACAACCTTACAACGTTGGTTTTTCCCTTTGGCTCACCAACAAACCTTATCCCCTTGATTCAATCCCTTGATTGAATCAAGTTACAAGATATTAGAACAAGAGTTTAAACCAAATACAAGCTTCTCAAATAAGCAAATATAGCAAATGTAAATAAGTAAAGAAAAGAGAAGAAGCCCTCAAACTAATTTGTAGATGGAGGAACTCGGCTTCTTCTTCACTTGCCCCTCTTCTGATTTTGCACGAAGTAGAGGATCTCCGAGGCAGCACACGGATGGAGAGGAAGCTTTGGGATTCACTTGGATGCTCTTCTTCTCTCTATTTTACTTTGAATGGCCCTTTTGTGCTTATGGGAGATTTTCCTTGTAATATCTTTCAAATCTCTTCCCTAAATGTTTTCTCCCACTTCCATACTTTCTCCCCTAGCTCTCCTCTTGTTTTTATAGCTTTAGATGGCGTGGAAACAAGAATCTAGCCGTTAGAGACAAAAATAGAGCCGTTGGACACAGTCTGCACTTCCTGACAATATTACCGTTGGGATCGGAGTCGACTCGCGCGATCAGGAGTCGACTCGCCTGTTGCAGGAGTCGACTCGTGCTTTACTGGAGACGACTCGGCCACTGTTCCAAATTTGAATTATTGTGCATCCTCGACTGGGAGTCGACTCGTCTTAACCCGGAGTCGACTCGCCAATATCTGGAGCTGACTTGGCATCTTCGGAGTCGGCTCATCCCATGAATTCAGAGGACATACTTTCTGATTTTCTTCCTCGAGTCGACTCGGATTCTCTTGGAGTCGACTCGTCTCTCAGAGCCCGAAAACTGATCCTCTGCATTTTTGGCTTGTCTGGTCTTGGAGTCGACTCAAACTGTTCCGGAGTCGACTCGGCTCTCAGTTTCCGAAACACAGCCTTCTGCCATTTTGGTGTAGCGCTGCCTTGGAGTCGACTCGAGTTGTCTGGGAGTCGACTCGGATCTCAGAGTCCGAAAACTGCTCTCTGACTTTTTTCTTGTGTTCCACTGAGAGTCGACTCTCGCTTTCTTTGGAGTCGACCAGCCAACCATCGGAGTCGACTCGCGTTCCACAGGAGTCGACTCGAATCTCAGGGTCGAAAATCGCTCTCTGACTTTTCTGCCTGTTTCACCCTGGAGTCGACTCGTTCTACTCTGGAGTTGACTCGACAAGCATCGGAGTCGACTCGAATTCCTCAGGAGTCGACTCGAAGACTATTCTTTTGAATTTTTCTTTGAATTTGCTCCTCCAAATTGAATCCTTTGAACTTGAAACTTGGGCCAATAATTTGTAACTTTCTTCCAACTTTTCTTGAGAGCTTTGGAGGCCTTTTTGTGTTCTTCCAACTTGCTATGTTCCTTGCAAAATAAATATCTTTCTCCTTGCAACACAAACATTAGTATTTATACTTCAAGGTTTTGTGATCATCAAAATCAATCTTTAAATCAATCTTTGGGTCATCAAACAAAACCTGCAAAAATGTGTCAGTCGCGTCCCAGGCATTCCGGAGACGTCTCCGCTTGACCGAGAGACGTCTCGGCTGTATATAAAAAATCTTTTGACACTGTTGGAGTCGACTCGGCGCTTTCTGGGGACGACTCCGAAGAAGAACAGCCCGATTTCTTATTTTTCTATTTTTTTCTGAGAGAGCCGGCTCGCATGCCTCGGGGGACGTCTCGGGATTTTTGTGCTTTAAGCGTGGGGACGACTCCGCGACGTCGGAGACGGCTCCAACGTTTTCTCAACGAAAAAGCGGGTCCTCTGGAATCCCTGAGAGAGTCGGCTCCGCGTCCTTCGGAGACGACTCGCGCGCATCCCTTGAAATCGGCCTTTCTGCCGTCTCTGAGAG
Source organism: Phoenix dactylifera (assembly GCF_009389715.1). Lineage (NCBI taxonomy): Eukaryota > Viridiplantae > Streptophyta > Magnoliopsida > Arecales > Arecaceae > Phoenix > Phoenix dactylifera. Next base: position 13,939 of record NW_024069646.1, read on the forward strand.
AGTCGACTCTGGAAAGCCGGGAGTCGACTCCGACCCTGCGAGATGCCTCAGCAGGTGCTGGGGACGTCTCCAGACGTCCCAGCTTCTTCTCTGCGTGCCAGAGACATCTCTGGAACAAGCCGGAGACGTCTCGGCTGCCCCTGATCTATTTTCTTCATCTCAAAAATCTTCAATAAATCCACCAAAAAATATGGGAACATGCCTTGACAATACTTAACAATATTCTTAGTTAAACACCTGAAATGCTCAAGTAAATTGTCAATATAAAGGGAATTATACTCTAGTATTTTGTATTCATCAAAATCCATTAGGGGGTCAACAATAACAAAATTAGAAAAAATAAAATCTTATTAAAAAATAATGAAATATGAAAATAAAATACATATTAGAAGAATAAAATACATAAAAATTAAAATAAAATAAATTTAACCATTAGAATAAAATAAAAAAGACATATTTCATTAACTAAACTAAAAATAGAAGATAAAATTTGTAAGCAAGAAAAATTTATGATGAATATAAAAAGTACAAATAAAGTTACAATAATAGAATACAAGTCAAGATAAACTAGAGATATAAATAAAGAAATAGTTCAAAATGAGAAATATTTTAAAATATTAGATGAAAGAATTTGTCACAACTTTGTAAAGGATGGACGGGGATTGTTGTTTACAAGGATAGGAAAAGAAATGGAAAAAGGGATATGGAATAAAAGAGGAGGGAACGGGTTCTAGGGTTGGGTTAGAGAGGAGAATAAGGGATTTGGGCAAGAAGGAAAGGAGAGAGATATATAAGTGGTTAGGGATTGTGGAGGTGCAATAGTTGGGGAAAGAAAAGAGATATAGATAAAAGGTCAAAGCATGTTGAGTCTAAAAGAGGAGGGAGAGGTTTAGGTGAGAGAAAGGGAGAGAGAGGGTGAGAGGTAAGGAGGGAGATGAGGGGTGTGGGAAGGGAGTTGGGGGATTGAGTAAATGCAAAGTAGAGAACAATGAGAGGATGTTAGAGAAAGAGAGGAAGAATTTCAAAAATTTTCTAATTAGTACTTCTCTTCAATTTTCTAAAGTATTTCATCGCTTGCTACATCCTTATATTTGAGTGCCTAGTATTCACTATAAGCCTTTCTTCATCCTCTACCTTCTAATTGCATAATTCAGATCAACCTAATATCAAATTCTATAACAAGATGACAAAAGGATTCAAAAATTGTGTAAGGTTAAGAGGATATCCATAGATGGACCCTAGAGAGGGCTCTACTATGCAGTGAATGACACGAAGTCATCAATAATTTAATTTTTAAGAAAAAAATAAAGATTTTAGCATTTCTTTTTAACAAATAATCTTTAAGATCGAGTTGCTTGGGTGCTTATCTCTTCTTTTCAAATTTTAAAATTCTCATCTACCAACTCTTGGCCAATTTCACTTAAGGCTTGGTTGAAAAGAGATATGGACTCTTTTTTACCTTAAGAACTTCACATATCAACAAGTGATTAAAAAGAAAAATAAAATAAAATAGAAGTATTAGATCAAAGAGAAGTATTACATCAAGAAAAGCAGTAAACTAGATTTTATTCAATCTAAAACTATACATCTTTTATATATAAAATGATTGCAAAGACTAACATGAGTTCTAGAGCAAGTTGAACTTTCACTTTGGAGGGGAACAAATGTAACATCCTCCTAATATAAAAAGCTAAGAGTCCCTTGATTTATGTTGGAGTCAACCTAAATATATATGAAGTGAGTATGAAAAGCTACCATTGTTGGATTCCTATAGTTAAGGATTACATGGTTCATTTTTCAACTCTTTTCCCTAGTTGCTCTTCCAAATTATTCTAAGAAGTTATTCGCAAAAAAATAACATCTCTCTAAAGTTAATTTCTGCTAAAATACCTCTTGGTATGTCATCTTTGATTAATATGGATATTAAGGGTAAATATTTGCTACCCTAACTTAATGGAAATAAATACTTTTCGAGCTAGATAATCCTATTTGCTAGGATAACAACCATAATCTCATAGCATCGTCCACTTTTATTTGATCAACCAAACGTGACATATAACCAATCAAGTTCCCATGTAACCATGCAATGTCGAATATGTCATAATCAACTATATTTAGTTAAATGGTTGATTCAACAATTAATTATAATAATAGAAAACCAAATATATTATTGCTGATGTAATCAATCATTGTTAAACCTAATGTTCATTAGTCCATTTGATAATCAATCCCCTTTGATGACCTTTAATTAATAGACCAACTCAAGCATCTATTTGGTTGACTTTGGGCCACTGATTTTGCATTGCTTTTTTTTCCTCTAATAGTTGATGCACATCCTTTTCCCTTCCATTTGCAAATATGTTGTAAACTACAAGAAACTTTGAGTTCCTTTAGTTGGTCTATTTTTTATCTAGCACAACTACTAGCATTTATGGTTTACTTATAGAGATTAACAATGAGAAGAGATAGGCTCTTCTATATAAATACCATATCTTTTATGTGTCAAAATATAATAGTTTAATTATAAAAACTATTAAGCCTTCGTCTGATATGCCTTCTTTTTGTACAGCATGTAGAATTCTACAAATATTTTAGGCATGTGAGTGTCATAGAGATGATAAGATTATGAATCAAATCATAACAACTAAACAAAGATTAGTCATCCTAATAGCTATTTCTATCTCTTATATATCTTTATATATATAAGAGTGTGTGCATATGTATGTTTGCATGCATGCATGCATGTATGTATGTGTATATATATTGTATACCAACTAAATAGATGGGAGCAAGAGAGCTCTACCCTCTGCAAAATTCAGAAAAAATTCTACAAAAAAATCATAAAAGAATTGAGCATGCCACATCATGAATTTCAAACTAATTGGACCAAGGTTCACCGGCTAGTATGCTCAATCCCTTGATTGGAGCCACGATTTCAAAATTCCATGGAGATTTTCTTAGATTTTGTGTTAATTTGGCCATGGGATCTCGTTTGAGTTGAGATGAAGCCCAAATTCTTTTTCTTTCCTTCATATCTCCCCTCTCGAAGTAGCTATTGATGGCTTATTTAGCCTTGGCTGGTCACGATTTCGAGGAATAGGGCCTCCCTTACTTTTCGTTTTCTTTTTCTTTCTATTTGGTAGACCACCACCATCTTGGGTTGTTACTGCAGCCACTGCCATAGTGGATCGTTGCCGTGGGTGTGGCTGACCCTAGAGCTCTTTTTCTTCCTCTCTTTTGAGAAGAGACGGCATGGGTATATATCTCTCTCTTACTTTCTTTCTTTCTCTCTCTTGCTCTCTCTCATCCACTCTTTCTCTGTAGATATTCTACGGACCTATGGAGGTCCAGACATCTAGGTAAACCCAAGATGACCTTTGACCCTAGGAAGGGTCCTAGGTCAATATTATGTGGCCCTAGAAGGGGGTTTCGATCTGATCTTGTTATGACCATCTACCATAATTTAACGGTTATAATTTTTTGATGATGAGATCTTGTTCTATAGGTGAGCAATTGTGTGGAAAAAAAGATGTTGAGTAAAACACCTTATCTCCAATTTTGTAGATCGAGGAGTGAATTGGCGTTCGCTGTAATTAAGTTTGTCATAAGTAGAGGTAAGAATGCCTAAACATGATGACCTATATATATAACTATTTGTATATTGCATGATTTTGGTTTTATGTGACTAATTTTTATAGATATATGAGCACTAGTATGATGATTTATATTTTCTATATTGTATGCATGCATCAAATATTGATGGCTTTTTCGGATGTTTGGAATATGATACCGAATACTTGAAATTTTAGAAGGAATATAATGTTATATTATAATTTTTTTGCTATGAATAAGATCTAATAAATTGATGGTTAAGAAAGAGGTGTTTGAACTAGCCATGTTAAATTATGAATAGCCTCATCACAGATAGAAATGTGACAATGCGGATAGCCTCATCACAAGCAAGAACACAATATTGTATTTTGGATAGCTTGCCATAGGCAAAAACATGGCATTGTGGATAGCCCCACCACGGGCAGAAACATAGTACTTGAGCTTGCTGGTCACAGGCTGGAGCATGGCCGTTGCTGTTGGGAATTGTATCCTAAATATCAATCATCAGCATGTTGATGATTGAATTTTGTGAATAAATTGACATATTAATAAAGTGTTATTTGGCATTATTCATCATTTCATCTTCAAATGAACTTTTATATGATGAAGTCCTTAGGAATTATATTATGATAAAGAAGGATTTATCTTTAAGTTCTTAAACTTGTTCGCGACTAAATAATATGTTGTTACTAGGACGACAGCATTATCGAGATTAGATCGTTGTGTGACATATAAGTTGGTTGTCCTCTTAACCAAGTAGTGTGGAGACACTGGTATGCCACACAGGTGAAGTGTAAGAGTACATTTCACTGAACGTGACCAATTTCGGAATGCTCTACTGTCAAAAGATATTCTGAGTGGATATGGGTATAAGTTTGGCCCTCTAACCTGAGACTGCAACCTATGACTGGCAAGCAATTCACTGTACTTTGGTACCGGACTACCTGAATTTATAATTCAGTGACGTAAGCTCACTGGGTACAGTCAAGTACTTGCGTAGTCAGTTGTGAGTCGAGATAGAATTGACCCCTCCTAGAAACAGGAGATAATGTCTTGTGATTAATTTAGCAAAATCTTGGTCAGGGTAATCCCAGTGAGGAGTCACGGGATATCTAAAGTTAATCACATAATGGATGTACTAATTATAGGGTTGACAGTGAGCTCTAAGTCATCCTAACATTAGGAGTTAAAGGGATTGAATTATATAGTAACCATAGTCCAGGATTCCAGAATATTTGCTTCGCATATATTCGGCCTATCCGGACATCGGGTACCATTGCTAGATGATCACATCAATTAGTGTGGGAAGATGTTTCTATACTACCGGTTTAGGTTCGAACCTATGAGGTCACACGCATAGAAGTTTTCTGATTGATCAAGATGGCTGATAGATGATTGAGAATCATTCAGAGAAAATTTGGTCAATTCGATTGGCAAATTATCCTATAAAATAATTAAAGTAATTATTGGATAATTAATTAGTAATTAGATTACTAATAAACTTAATTTGATTCAGTAATTGGAATGAGGATGAGCCAATTGAATTGGATTCAATTCTGGGCTCAATCAGGATTTTTGACCTGATTGGATTAGGTCTGAATCAAGAGGACTTAGGTTGCCCAAATTAAATTAGATTAAATTTATGCTTAATTAAGGATTGACCTAATTGGATTAGGTTCAACCCAAGGTAATTGGACCATCCTAATTGTTAGGATTTAATTTAATTAAATGGGTTTGATCTGAAATTATTCGGATCTTGATATCCACATGTCACATATCCATGCATGGTGCCATAAATTAATTTTTTAATATGATTAAAAATTAATTTAATTTATTTAATGGCACCATGGGACATGTGGCACACATCAGGGACCTCCTTCATCATCAGATGGGGTGACATGGAGAGATAAATTCATGAAAAGAATTGGATAAGATCAAATTCTTTCTCTTCATGGCATATGCCATCTTTACCTTTATCTCACTTCTAATTAAGTTTGAATTTCGAATTTAAACACCACAAAATCACCACATGACTCTCTAATCTGATTGTGGGCATGGAAATTCGAAATTGAAAGAGGAAAGTGACGACATGATGAAGGGTTTAGATTAGATCAAGCTTCATCATGTGATGGCGCATGAACTTGAATTTTGAATTCAAAATTCAAAACCCCACAAAATCCTCCCCAAATATGGGATGGTTGGCATGAAGTTAGAGGGGAGAGCAACATTAAAAGGACCTTCATCAGCTGGTGGTCGAATTCAAGAAGAAAAAAGAAAAAAAGAAGAAGAAAAAAAAGGGAAGAAGCCTAATGCATGAAATGAAAAATCAGCCTTCCACTCGCCCTTAGTTTATCTACTAAGATCATGTTGCCATAGCTGTTAGGGATCCCTGATAAGAGTCTTTAGATCAGATCTAAGTCCTCTTCAATCCCTCTAAACCTTCCCTCCAAGTTTTTTCAAGAAGGCGGATCAAAAGTTGATAACGTTAGGAAGATCAAATTTCAGCCTCAAAAAATTCTGCGCAAGCTAGTACTTTCGCGGGATTGGATCTCTCCAGGAACTTCGCGTGTACTTCTCGTAGAGGCCATTCGTGTGCATGGCTGCGAAGTCAAGGATCAGATCCACAAGTTTCATCCATCATAAAAGGTATTAATCCCATATCAATCTTTTATTTTGGTGTCAGGGTCTATGTCCGATTCCTCGAGTTTTATCCTCCTTTAGGGCTCCTCACGTAGCTATCTCCAGAATTCATTCGATAGATATTCGGAGATTAATCGGAATAGAGTGTTTAACTTTCAGATCTGATAGTGAATCATGCATAAAGTTTTAGCATAATTGTTTAAACGATTCCGGCATAATCCTATGTGTTCTTACAGTGCTGATTTCTAGATTTGATCTTATAAGCATGCACGAATTAAATCATTTGATTCGATTATTCCGCTGTATTTTTGAAACTTAAAAAGAACTACGTATGGCTTGATCCTCCTTATGAAGGGGTACGTAGGCAACCCGATCAAGTTCAACTATGGTTTTAAAAAAAAAATTCAGCATGCTTAACACCAAAAAACCTAGGATTCACTTTCAGTTGCTAGTCCAAAACCTAAAGATAATTGTTGATTGATTTGAATCCTATTAATGAGACATGGATGACAAGCCATATGAAACCACTGATAGTATTTGTGATGGATTTGTAATGTTACATAATATATGTTATATGCATATATAACGATTTGAGTTATACTGGATGCTTGATATAAAATTTCATGATTTACATTTTCACTCTGATATTATTTATTTGTTATTTTTGAATTATATTATTATATTAGTATGGATGTATCGAGATTCTTACTGGACTATAAAGCTCATACTATTTCTTTTTTTTTCTTTTAGAGTTGCAAGACGTGTGTTTTCGATTGGGTTGGGCATGGAGTTCAAGCGATGGACTCATTAGTTAGTTAGTTAGTTAGTTAGTTAGTTCATTTTCTGATATCAGATGAATATTTGAAAATTTTGTAATTGAATAAGTTTGATAATTTGATCATAGTGGATTCATTTAGTTGGATTATTTTGCTATCATCTATTGCTTTAAATTTCTGGAGTTATTGAAAATTTGTTTATCTTAGGCTTTTCGTGATCTTTAGGGCACCGCTCTAGAGTTCATGCGGCTATATTACGTAACCGACTTAGATGGTGGGTTTGGAGTGTGACGCGCTAAACTAGACTTTTCTTCTTTGATGTCACCATGGCTAAAATTACATCTTTTCTAGAGTTCTATCCAAATAATGATTTTCCAATTTACCTTCTTTAAATAGAAGTATCACTTATCCAATACTTTTTTTGATTAGAACTAAGCTTTTATAATCAAAAAGATTCATATTATTTTAAAACTAAAAATATTTCTATGTTAAAAAGATTATCCATATTGCAGGTGCTGCGTATCAATTAATTGTCCAATCTTTGGAGGGGGATGTAAGAGAATTGGTTTCATCTTCAGCTTATGATCCATCAATTACGGTTGGTCCCTTGGCTCCACCAAATTCCGACCCGTTTCCTTCTAGCTCTACTCCAATCTAGCCTTACTCTTCAACTCAGCCTCCCCTTTCTCAATTAACTCTGCCATACTTCGCACCCCCACACACATCCTTAACTCAATTTTGTGTTGCAGGTTTGTTCTAGTACTAGTGGAAACCCCACCACTTATAATTTCAATCACTAGGTGTTAGAATAAGTAGCTCATATTGAGTGGTACACTGGTATTCTAACGGAACGAAGCAAAGCGACGGCATATGTTTATCTTTGGGGCAACTATGTAGTGTTTTATTCTACTAGAGATGTTGATAGAGATTGGGACTCTGGGACTAAGGTTTAAGTATAGAGATAGCGAAGTTACAGCCGTTTCGCTCTCGTGGACGTAGTCACATTGCCGAACCACGTAAAATCTCTGTGTTCAATTTCTTCTCCTCTTTCTCTCTTAAATTCTTTGTCCTATTCATCGTTTGGATCCTGTGGTTTTGTGCAACAACTGGTATCAGAGCGGCAGGTTACAAGAAAAAAAAACTCTCCCGTGGGGTGGCTTTGAGTTAGAGAGTTTCTTCTCCCTCTCCCAAGGTGTTCACGTGGGTTGTGTCTCGAAGGCCGCGAAGAGAGGAAAAGAGGAGATCAGTCATGAGTGTTTTCTTCTTCATGTTGGGGGATTAGAGGGCGTCTTCTCTAAGGCATCTTCTTCCCATTGTTACTTCACGTGGGGGTTCTCAGGTGGCATCCTTCCCACCCGAAATGCAAAAGAAAGCCCCTTTCCTCTTCTCAGGCGGTTTTCTTCTTCTTAGGCTAAAAAAGAAAAGTTTTTTTTCTTTCTCACCCATGGGTGTCTTCTCTATTTTTTGGTGGCTCCTGAGAAAGAAGGGGGTTGGGGCGCTTTCTTTCCCCACAAAACAAGATCCCTCCCTTCTTCCTGTTGCGATCTCCACCATCGCCACCACGTGCCCACCCACGCGTCGCTGCTCGCACTGCTACCATTGTCGTCCGAGGCCCGCTGAGGAGGAGAGGAGACGAGCACTCCCATTGCACTCTCCTATCATCGTCCGAGCATGTTCTGGAGGAGAGGAGAAGGCTCTGCAACATTTTTGGTATTTTTTTATTTTCACTAGATACTATTTTTTTCTATTTTATTTTGCAAAAAGATAAGATGGCATGGATTTCTTCTGCGAAGTTCGATGTGATAAAGTTTGATGGAACTGAAAATTTGGGGCTATGGCAGACGATGGTGAAGGATCTGTTAGTATTACAAGATATGGTGAAGGCTCTATATGGAAAGAAATCGGATGATATGGGTGATGTAGAGTGGAAGAATTGGAGGCTAAGTTTTTTAAATATACGGCTTTGTTTGGCTGATGACATGATGTATCATGTCATAGACGAGAAATCTCCGATAGCAATTTGGTCGAAATTGGAGAGTCGGTATATATCCAAATTGTTGACGGACAAGCTCTATCTTAAGCAAAAATTGTACGGTCTTAAGATGGAGGAGGTTGCTGATTTAAGCCAATATATCAATGTGTTCAATCAGATTATTAGTGATTTGCAGCGTATTGATATGAAGTTCAAAGATGAAGATAAAACATTGATATTATTGCATTCTTTACCCGCTTCTCCTACATACGAAAATTTGGTTACAACTCTGATGTGAGGAAAGAAGACCCTAGAGTTAGAGGACGTCATTGGAGCCTTGTTAGATTTTCATCAGAGGAAGAAAACCAATGATGAGAGTTCTCAAGGAGATAGCTTAGTGACAAAGGATAACCAGGAGCGTGGAAGAAGTAACACAAGTAATGGATCAAATCGCAATAAATCTCGGTCTAAATCTAGAAAAAAGAAGGGCATAACATGCTCCAAGTGTGGAAAATAGGGTCATATAAAGCGAAATTGTCAAGAGGGAAAGAAGGCTAAAGCGGATGACAGATTTGAGGGGTCCTCTAATTATGCAACTATAGTGAAAGAAGATACAGATAGCAGTGACGGTGATATACTTTTAGTTTCATCTAGTTCAAATCATCTCGCGGATTCTTGAATTCTAGATTCAGCATGTTTCTATCACATGACACCCAATAAAGATTGATTTGACATCTACAGGTTAGTTAATTTTAGTTTTGTTTTGATGAGTAATGATGCATATTGCAAAGTCAATGGAATAGAGAATATCAGAATTACCATATTTGATGGTGTGGTTAGAACGTTGTGTGATGCTAGATATGTTTCGCATTTGAGAAAAAATCTGATTTCATTGGATACCTTAGACTCCAACAGGTTTTGCTACAAGTCTCAAAGTAGAGTACTGAAGGTTAATATAGGTCTATGATAGTGATGAAGGGGCAGAAAATAGCATGAAACATCTACAGGTTGATAGAGACTACTGTTGTAGGTGGAGTTGCTGCTGTAGAGTCTGAATCTGATAATATAGTCTTGTGACATATGCGTTTGGACCATATGAGTAAACGTGGTATGTTGGAACTGTATAAAAGAAATCTTCTGAAGGGTGTTAAAACTTGTAAACTAGATTTCTGCAAGTATTCTGTTCTTGAAAAATAGAATAGGGTACAATTTAGAACGGCCACACACAAGACAGAGGGTATTCTTGACTATCTTCATACATATGTTTGGAGACCAGTCAAAGTAGCATCACGAGGTGGACATATGTATTTCGTAACTTTTATTGATGATTTTTCGAGAAAGGTTTGGGTGTACTTCATGCAGCACAAATCAAAAATATTTGTCAAGTTCTAGTTGTAGAAAGCTGAAGTAGAAAACCAGACAGAGAGAAAGATCAAATGTCTCAGGTCAGACAATGAGACTGAGTACATTGATTCAAAGTTCATGAAATTTTGTGAGTAGCATGGGATTAAGAGATACTTCACAGTATGCAAGACATCTCAACAAGAATGGTGTGACAGAAAGGACGAGCAGGACTATAGCAGAAAGAGCATGGTATCTCAAGTTAAATTTAGAGCTTGCAAAGAACTTTTGGGCAGAGGCAGTGAGTATAGCATGCTTCTTAATTAACAAGTCACCTAGGCAGCACTAGATGGTAAGGTTGCAGAGGAGGTGTGGATAGGTAATGAGGCAGACTACTCAAGTTTGAAAGTATTTAGATGTCCAGCCTACGTGCATATTTCTAGTGAGGAGAGGTTAAAGCTAGACCCGAAGTCTAGACATTGTATCTTTCTGGAGTGTAAGAAAAAGGTGAAAGGTTACAATTTTTGGGATCCGAAGGCAAACAAGATGGTGATTAGCAGAGATGTGATTTTTGATGAGAAAGCCATGTTGAAGAGTACTCAGAAAGAAGAGAAGTAGATACCAGAAAATTGCAACAACAATAAGCAGGTGGTGCAGGAGGAGTTAGAGAATTCTGTCAGGAAGAACAATATTCAGGGGATAAAGACTTCTACCTCAATAGTTCAAGAGCATCACGATATAGCTACAGATAGATCTAAAAGCATTATCAAGTTATCAACTAGGTATGATTTTGAAGATTTGGTTGCCTATGTATTAATCACTAGCAGTGGAGATCCTACTACTTTTAAGGAAGTAGTACACAACCAGGAGGAGAGCAAATGGATGGGTGCTATGATGGAGGAGATGGAATCTTTGAATAAAAATCAGACATGGAGTTGGTGGAGCTTTCGAAGGGGAAGAGAGCGATAGGATGTAAATGAGTGTTCAAGAAAAAGGAAACAACATCAAAAAAAGAAGAGAAAAAGTTCAAGGCACGTCTTGTAGAAAAGAAATAGTCACAAAGAGCTAGGATTGATTATGATAAAATTTTCTTTTCAGTGATCAGACACACTTCTATCAGGACAGTGTTGGTATTGGTAACACATTATGACATAGAATTGGAGTAGATGGATGTGAAGACAGCTTTTCTATATAGTGAGTTGGAGGAGCAGATTTACATGCAGCAGCTAGAATAATTTTTTGAACCTGGACAGGAGCACTTAGTCTATAAATTGAGAAAGTTATTTTATGAGCTGAAGCAGTCTCAGAGATAGTGGTACAAACATTTTAACCATTACATGATTCGGATGGCTACAGAAGATGTGAGTATGACTGTTGTGTTTATGTGAGAAGCCTTGATGATGGTTCTTTTATTTTTTTGTTACTTTATTTGGATGATATGCTGATTGCTATAAAGAGTATGAATGAAGTCAACAAGTTGAAGACTTTGTTGAGTAGAGAGTTTGGCATGAAGGATTTGGGCGCGGCTAAGAAGATTCTTGGGATAGAGATTCGCAGAGACAGAGATTCCAGAAAATTATGGTTATCTCAAGGTAGTTATATACATAAGGTGTTGGAGAGGTTCAGCATGGGTAATGCGAAACCAATGAGCGCACCTTTAATGAATCACTTTAGATTGTCTACCTTACAGTGCCCGAAGATAGAGAAAGAAATTGAAGACATATCAAAGGTTCCATATGCTAGTGCAGTGGGGTGTCTGATGTATGCTATGGTTTATGCTAGGCCAGATTTGGCGCATGCAGTTAGCGCAGTGAGCAAGTTTTTGGCGAATCTGGGGAGACAATATTGGGATATAGTTAAGTAGATCTTCAGATACTTGAGGGGTACTACAGACTATAGTATTATGTTTGTCAGACAACAGGATGATTCTTCAGTCATGGGGTATGTTAATATAGATTATGCAGGAGATTTGGATAATAGGAGGTCAACTATAGGCTATGTATTCACTCTTGCAAGAGGGCCTATCAATTAGAGGTCCATGGTTCAGTCTCTAATTGCACTATGTTCAGTCTCTAATTGCACTATCTACGACTGAGTCAAAGTGTGGAGTGATTGATTAAAACCCTATTTGATTTTGATGAGCTCAAAGCATTTGAGTATATCTCTTGTTTACTAATGAATTCAATTAAGTGTTTCAGTGAAAATCTTGTCTAAGTGTCTCTAGACTTGATTCATAATATTTTGGATAAGTTAAGAAGTCAGCTTGAACCAAAGTCTGAGACTCGAGTCGACTCCAGAGTATCACGAGTCGACTCCAAGCGTATCAAGTTCACTGGCACGAGCTCGAGTCGACTCCGGATCAGTACGAGTCGACTCCGACTGAGAACAGACAGACGAATAGAAAGCATCAACTCAAAACCTGTCAGCGAGTCGACTCCTGAACTCCGCGAGTCGACTCCGATGTTCACCGAGTCGACTCCAGGGTAGTATGAGTCGACTCCTAGGAGTCACAGGCAGAAAAGTCAGAGAGCAGTTTTCGGGTCTGAGATTCGAGTCGACTCCAGTGGAACGCGAGTCGACTCCGATGGTTGGCAAGTCGACTCCAAAGAAAGTGAGAGTCGACTCTCAGAGGAACACAAGGAAAAAGTCAGAGAACGTTTTTCGGACTCTGAGATTCGAGTCGACTCCCGCAATACGCGAGTCGACTCCTAGACACCGCGACCCCAAAGAAGACAGAAGACCAATCTGCTATGTCTGAGAGCCGAGTCGACTCCTAGAAAGCTCGAGTCGACTCCAAGGCAGCGGTACACCAAAAGGGCAGAAGACTTAGTTTCGGAAACTGAGAGCCGAGTCGACTCCGGAGAAGTTCGAGTCGACTCCAAGACTGGACGAGCCAAAAGACAGTAGATCGAGAGTTCGGGCTCTGAGCGCCGAGTCGACTCCCAGGATTGTCGAGTCGACTCGAGTGGACCAAGTTCAAAAATAGATCCACGGACTCCATGGGATGAGCCGACTCCGAAAATGCCAAGTCAGCTCCAGAAGTTGGCGAGTCGACTCCGAGTCAAGTCGAGTCGACTCCCAGTCGAAGAGGCAATTTTAATTCAAATCCGGAACAGTTGCCGAGTCGACTCCAGAAAAGCATGAGTCGACTCCCGCTACAGCCGAGTCGACTCCTGATCGCACGAGTCGACTCCAACCCACCAACGGACATATTGTCAGGCTGTGCAGAGTGTGCAGAACGGGCAGAAAAAGGTCTCTAACGGCTAGTTTCCGTGGGGGATGGCTTAAATAGCCACAGAGGACTGTAGCAAGGCAGAGAACAACTATTCCACTCAAAGTAATCAAGCTTTCAATCTCTGCAACCTGGTTTTCAACGGAAAAGAGGGAAGAGCAACATTAACTGCATCCACCTACTTCTTCCCAACATTGAAAGAGATCTCCTCCTGCATTCAAGTCGATCAGACATTCAAGAGGAGACCCGAAGTTCAAGAAGCCCTACTCTACTCCAACTCTAACGTGTTTGAGGGCTTCTAACTTCTCTTTTGTTTATATTGTTATTTATCTGCTTTTGAGAAGCTCTGTTTTTCTGTTACTCCTTTTTACTTCCATCTTGTCTTTGCTTGGTTCAATCGGGGGATTGAATCAAGGGTATTGAGGTTGGTTGGTGAGCCGAGTGTAAAACCAACGTGTAAGGGTTCGATTGTGATCCCGGGAAAACAATCGGGTTGGTTCTAGTCGGTGAGCCTGGGAAAACCGACCGAGTTCGTTGTGAGCTCGTAAAACAACAAGTTTGGTTGTGAGCTTGGAAAACAACCGGCTGTAATCTAAGGGGTTATAGTGAATTCCCAAGTGAGACTTGGGGAGTGGACGTAGGAGCAAGGGTTAGCTCCGAACCACTATAAAACATTGTGTTTGTGATTGTTTGTCTCTCTCTATCTCTCGCATTTCATTCACCGCACATAGAAACTAATTAATCATCTCGCAAAAGAATTAATTAGTTATCCACAAAAGTTTTAATAGCCAAATTATTTTAAAACTCAATTCACCCCCTCTCTTGGGTTGTCTATCTGGGCAACAAGTGGTATCAGAGCCTAAACTCTTCTACCCTAAGAGTCAAAGATCAAAATGACAACCCCATTTGGATCTTCCCACATTGAGGGTCAGTCCACCCAAAGACCCCCATTCTTTAATGGATCTGATTACTCATATTGGAAGGCTAGGATGAGAATATTCATCCAAGCCCAAGACTATGAGATGTGGACCATTGTAGCAAATGGGCCATACATCCCATCCATTTATGTAGAGGGGGTCACTGTACCCAAACTCGAAAAGGATTGGGATGAACACGACATGAGAAAGGCACAACTCAATTCTAAAGCAATGAATGTGCTTTACTGTGCACTAGATAGGAATGAATTCAATAGAGTCTCTACTTGCAATTCTGCAAAAGAGATTTGGGATAGACTTGAAGTGACCCATGAGGGCACGAATCAAGTCAAAGAATCCAAAATAAATATATTGGTTCATAAGTATGAACTATTTAAAATGGATTCTAATGAAACAATCACTTGCATGTTCACTAGATTCACTGACATTGTCAATGGCCTAAAAAGCCTTGGCAAAAACTATACTAACAGTGAGCTTGTCAGGAAGATTCTTCGATGTCTACCAAGGTCATGGGAAGCCAAGGTGACGGCAATCCAAGAAGCTAAGGACTTGAACAAGCTTCCACTTGAAGAGCTCCTTGGATCCCTAATAACTCACGAGCTAACCATGAAGCAACACAGCGAAGAAGAGTCCTCACATAAGAAAAAGGTAATAGCTCTTAAATCCACATCATCTAACAAAGACTTGTCCTGCAGTGGCAGCAAGTACAAGAAGAAGAAAGCTCTTGTCACCACCTTATCGGACTCCGACGCATCATCTTCATCATCGGATGAGGAACAAGAAGAAAAGGCCAATTTCTGCTTCATGGTCAACGAAAATGAGGTAACATCCGAAACGCATCTAGATTTTACTTTTGATGAACTTTATGATGCATTTAATGAACTAATGATTGAATATAAGGCTATAAACATTAAGAATAAAGAGCTAAAACTAGCTAATCAAACTTACATACATAAATATGATAAACTAGTTAAGGATAAGGACTGTATCACCAAAGAAAATCTAGAACTTAAGACAAGCAACCAACTCTTAATTAAAAAAACTAACACCTTAAGTAAAGATAATGAAAAACTAACTAAAGAAATTTCAGAACTTAAAAACAATAAACAAATCTTAAACGAAAATCTCATAAAAGACTTGAATACTCTAAAAACAGAAAAACAAACTCTAACTAAAGAACTTGGAAAATACACACCTTTGGTTGAGAAATTTACTTATAGTTCTGAAAAATTAAATATGATACTTAATAGTCAACGTGCAGTATTCAATAGAGCAGGTTTAGGATATAAACCTAAAAATAAGCAAAAACTTCTTAGTAACTTCTTTGTTAAAGCAGGAGAAAGTAAAACTAAGAAAATAACCTGTTTTTGTTGTGGAAAATTAGGACATAAGGCAAATGTGTGTAATTATAGAAAAGAAAAAACAAAAAAAAAAATTAAAAGGGTATGGGTTCCAAAAGGAACCAACATGACTAACCATGAAGGACCCAAGAAAACTTGGGTACCTAAGATTACATGATTTGCTTGTGTAGGAGTGTCTTGCAGCCAAGGTCAACAAAAATTGCTGGTACTTGGATAGTGGCTGCTCAAGACACATGACGGGTGACAAGGATCAATTCTTCACCCTTGAAGCTAAGAAGGGAGGTGCTGTGACTTTTGGAGACAATAATCAAGGTCCCATCATTGGTATAGGTAAAGTTCAAATTACCCCTTCTACTTTTATTGATAATATTCGATATGTTGATGGTCTTAAGCATAATTTATTAAGCATTAGTCAATTATGTGATAGAGGCTATAATGTTATGTTTAAACCATCACTATGCATCATAACAAACCCAAATGATAATAGTTTAGTTTTTTAAAGGAATAAGACATGGGAATGTGTATGTTGTAGATCTTGAGGATCTTGCCAAACACAACCCATGCTTAGTTGTTAATGAAACTAAGGACAATGATGCTAGTTGGTTATGGCACCGTAAGTTAGGTCATGCAAGCATGGACACAATATCTAAACTAGTTAAAAGAGATTCTGTGATAGGTTTGCCAAAACTAAGATTTGAAAAGAATAAAATATGTGAAGCTTGTCAATATGGCAAACAATCTAGGAACTCCTTTAAATCCATAAAATGTGTCTCTACCTCTAGACCTCTAGAATTATTACACATGGACCTATTCGGACCAACTAGAACAACAAACCTAGGTGGAAATAAATATGGTCTAGTCATTGTAGATGATTATTCTAGATACACTTGGGTTATGTTCTTAGCACATAAAGATCAAGCTTTTTCAGTATTTAAAAAGTTTCATAAGGAAGTAACCAATGCTAGAGATACTACAGTAATAGCTATTAGAAGTGACCATGGTACCGAATTTGAAAATCATTTATTTGATGAGTTTTGTAGTAAAAAGGGAATAACTCACAATTTTTCTGCACCTAGGACACCACAACAAAATGGAGTTGTGGAGAGGAAAAATAGAACTCTAGAGGAAATGGCTAGAACTATGTTATGTGAAAGTAACCTCCCTAAGTACTTTTGGGGAGAAGCCATTAATACTTCTTGTCATATATTAAATAGAGTTTTATTGAGACCCATTATAAAGAAAACACCTTATGAACTTTGGAAAAACAGAAAACCAAAGGTAAACTACTTTCATGTTTTTGGATGTAGGTGTTTTGTTCATAATAATGGGAAAGATAATCTAGGAAAATTTGACTCAAAATCTGATGAGGCTATATTCTTGGGGTACTCTACAACTAGCAAAGCCTATAGAGTCTTTAATAAAAGAACCCTAGTTATAGAAGAATCTATACATGTTGTATTTGATGATTCTAGTGACATCTCTTCTAGCAAGAGGGTTAATTTTGATGATGATGCTGAAATTCTTGAAGAAAAGATAGATGAGATGACATTACAAGATGATAATCAAAAATTAATTGAAGGTGCATCATCAAGCCAAGAGGCTATTGTGGATCATGGACTAACTAAAGCTTGGAGGTATGCTCACGGGCATCCTAAGGAATTAATTCTAGATGATCCATCTCAACCTATTAGGACTAGGGCATCTCTTAGGAACTTAAATAATCATCTAGCCTTTGTTTCTCATTTTGAGCCCAAACACATAGAAGAAGCTGAAAAAGATGTAAATTGGATAAATGCAATGCAAGAAGAATTAAACCAATTTACTAGAAACAAAGTATGGAATCTAGTTGAAAGACCTACTGAATATTCAATTATAGGTACCAAATGGATTTATAAAAATAAACTTGATGAAAATGGTACTGTAATAAGAAATAAGGCTAGATTAGTAGCCAAGGGTTATAATCAAGAAGAAGGTATAGATTTTGATGAAACCTTTGCTCCGGGAGCTAGACTTGAAGCAATTAGACTTTTACTAGCTTTTGCCATGCTCTAAGGACTTTAAGATATTTCAAATGGATGTAAAAAGTGCATTTTTAAATGGGTATATTAATGAGGAGGTATATGTAGAACAACCTCCTGGTTTTGAAAATCATCAATACCCTAATCATGTTTATAAATTGAACAAAGCACTTTATGGTTTAAAACAAGCACCTAGAGCATGGTATGAGAGGCGTAGCAAATTCCTATTAGAACATGAGTTCTCTAGGGGTAATGTAGATACTACATTGTTTCTAAAGAAGAAAAACAAAGATATGTTGTTAGTACAGATTTATGTTGATGATATTATTTTCGGTGCTACTAACAATCGTCTCTGCGAAGAATTTGCTAACTTGATGCAGAGTGAATTTGAGATGAGCATGATGGGAGAGCTGAATTACTTTCTTGGACTTCAAATCAAACAGTCTGAAGGAGGCATCTTCATCAATCAAGCCAAATACATCAAGGAGATGCTCAAGAAGTTTGATATGGAGGGAAACAAATCAATCAGCACCCCCATGAGCTCATCATGCAAATTAGACCAAGATGAATCAGGTAAATCTGTAGATCAGAAACTGTATAGAGGTATGATAGGATCTTTATTGTATCTTACTGCAAGTAGACCTGATATTATGTTTAGTGTTTGCATGTGTGCTAGATATCAGGCTAATCCTAAGGAATCACATCTAATTGCAGTAAAGAGAATCTTTAAATACCTAATAGGAACAAAGAATATAGGGTTATGGTATTCTAAAGAATCTAGCCTAAACCTAATAGGATACACAGATTCAGACTTCGCTGGATGTAAGCTTGATAGAAAAAGTACCAGCGGGTCTTGTCAATTTCTAGGAGAAAACCTAATCTCATGGTTTAGCAAGAAACAAAACTCGGTTGCATTATCTACTGCTGAAGCTGAATATGTTGCAGCCGGGAGTTGTTGTGCTCAAATCTTATGGATCAAACAACAATTAGAAGATTATGGCATTAAACAAGATAAAATACCCATTAATTGTGATAATACAAGTGCCATTAATCTAACTAAAAATCCAATTCAGCATTCAAGAACTAAACATATTGAGATAAGACATCACTTCATAAGAGATCATGTACTGAATGGTGATGTGACACTCCAATTTGTTTGTACTGATGATCAATTAGCTGATATTTTTACAAAACCCCTAAGTGAAGAGAGATTTAGTGTGCTTAGGAGGGGATTAGGAGTGATTGATCCATCCTAGTGGTAGTTTCCACTAGATTCATTGATTTTGATGATTAGATTGTGGTTAAAATAGAGTTTCTTTTCAATGATCATCAATCAGATCATAATTTAGTGATTTTCCCTCATTCGGCACGAACATAGCATGATTTTTAGGTGCGTGCCAAAGTTCGAGACGACTCGAGTAAGTTTCAGAGTCGGCTCGTAAGGGGGAGTCGACTCGCGCTTAGTCGGGAGTCGACTCAAGGTCGATGGCAGCAGAGGTGGAGTCGACTCGCATATAGTCGGGAGTCGACTCGCGCATAAGGAGAGTCGGGGTCAATAGGCGCATAAGGAGAGTCGACTCGCGCATACTTTGGAGTCGACTCGAGGTCGAGTCGACTCGCGACTCAGAGGAGTCGACTCGCAGTCGGGATCCGACTTTTTAACCCTAGCTCCATCGTTTTCAAAACATTTCTATTCTCCGCCGCCACTGTTCACAAGCCCTAGAGCCGACTCCTAGGTCGTCCCCGGTCGTCCCCAAGCTTTTTCCGTCGACTTTTCACCGTCCATTAGGGCTTTTCCTCCCATTCTAGGTCACTATGCCTCGTAAAGCCGTCGTCCGGAAGAGGCCCCAACCCGAGGCCGGTCCCGAGAGGCGCTCCAAGGCTCGGCACGATCCCGCGAGGTCACAACCTCCGGCTCGTTCCCCGCCGAGGGCGGTTCCCGCGAGGCCGTGCGCCGGGAAGGCGGTCTCCACCGGGAGATACGTCGATTTTGACTATCTCTCCCGGGAGGGCTTCACCATAGGTGAGAGATTGCGTGTCCAGGGCTTAGAGTATTTCCTTACATTAGATCTCCCCACTTACCTTGGATTAGTTAGAGAGTTTTACGGTACCGTCCATCGGGGAGATGGGGGTATCGAGGGCAGGACCATTCAGGCCGTTATCCGACAGCTCGAGAACGTCACCAATGCGGTCCAAGCAACTGGTTGAGCGCATGCCTCGGGGAGCCACATCCTCGAGAGGGGGAGCCACATCCTCGAGAGGGGGAGCCACATCCTCGAGAGGAGGAGCTTCATCCTCGAGGAGACCGTAGCTGCTTTTGTGTTTTATTTTGACATGTACTGTTTTGTTTTACTTATTGTATTCTCAAATGTATTCACATACACATCAATACAATGAGTAGACA
>NW_024069647.1:0-34111 GCF_009389715.1 Phoenix dactylifera
CATCTAACAAATAGGTTCTTCGGGGCCCAACATAGGTTTTTGGTGAACCCGGAAAACCAAAGTGTAAAGGTTTTTGGATTGTGAGCCCGAAAAACAATCCAACTGTAATCCGCGGGATTATAGTGAATTTCCAAGGGGTCGCTTGGGGAGTGGACGTAGGTGCTTAGGAGAGCACCGAACCACTATACTTCTTGTTGTTTGTATTGTAATTTGTTTAATTCCACTAACTCATCAATTAACATAAGTAAGATAGTTAAAATTAAGAGAAACCAATTCACCCCCCCCCCTCTTGGCTTGTCACCTTGGGCAACACACTCCACCAAAAATTTTCCTTCAAGTTTCGATACATTTTAGTACCACCTGGATGCACTATATAAGCTGAGTTATGAGCCTCATCAAGAATCTCTTTCTTCATTTCTGTTACTTTTGGCACACATACCCTGTTCCCGAATCTTAAAGAGCCATCTTCATGCACTCGGAATTCTGACTGCACACCTGACTCTATTGTTTCTCTGATCTTCTGTAACTCTGGATCCTCTCTCTGAGACATCTTGATCTTTTCAATCAGAGTAGGCTGCATTGTGAGGGTAGCCAAATGTACCTTAGGATCATGTAGTCGTATCTCAATCCCTGATCTCTCCAAATCTAATAAAATATGCTTCTGTGTAGTGATTAATGCTGCCATCCCACTTGAGGATTTTCTGCTCAAAGCATCAGCCACTACATTTGCTTTCCCCAGATGGTAACTGATAGTCAGGTCATAATCCTTCAGTAGTTCTAGCCATCTTCTTTGCCTCAAATTCAGCTCCTTCTGTGTGAAGATATACTTCAAACTCTTATGATCTGTGAAAACCTCACAGTGTTCTCCATACAAGTAATGCTTCCATATCTTCAGAGCAAAAACTACCGCAGCCAACTCCAAATCATGTGTAGGGTAATTCTGTTCATATGACTTTAACTGTCTAGAGGCATAAGCTATCACCTTCCCATTCTGCATCAGAACACACCCAAGTCCTTTACGAGATGCATCACTGTAGATGGTGAAGCCTTCTGTCCCAGATGGAATAGCTAGCACTGGGGCTGTCACCAGACGCTTTTTCAGCTCTTGAAAACTCTGTTCACAGTCATCTGTCCATTCAAACTTTACTTGCTTATGAGTCAAGCGACTTAGAGGCATGGCAATACGGGAGAATCCCTCAACAAATCTTCTATAATATCCAGCCAATCCTAAGAAGCTGCGTACTTCAGTCACATTGGTAGGTCTACACCATCCAACTACTGCCTCCACTTTCATTGGATCAATAGAGACACCTTCCTTGGAGATTACATGTCCAAGAAAAGAAATGCTATCCAACCAGAATTCACACTTTAATAGCTTAGCATACAACTTCTTTTCTCTAAGAATTTGCAATACTACCCTTAGATGTTCTTCATGTTCCTGTGAGCTCTTTGAATACACCAAAATATCATCAATGAACACTACTACAAACTGATCCAGATAAGGTTTAAATATCCGATTCATAAGATCCATCAAGGCAGCCGGTGCATTTGTCCAACCAAAAGGCATGATCAAAAATTCATAATGCCCGTATCTGGTCCTGAAAGCTGTCTTGGGCACATCCGCTGCTTTTATTTTCAATTGGTGATAGCCAGAACAAAGATCAATCTTCGAGAAAATCTGAGCCTCTTGCAGCTGATCAAACAAGTCATCAATTCTTGGCAGTGGGTATTTATTCCGTACTGTCACCCTGTTTAATTTTCGGTAGTCTATACAGAGTCGGAGGCTACCGTCTTTCTTTTTCACAAATAATACAGGAGCGCCCCAAGGAGAAACACTAGGCCTGATAAAATCCTTATCTAGTAACTCCTGTAGTTGTTCCTTCAGCTCTTTTAATTCAGCTGGAGCCATTCGATATGGAGCCTTTGAAATTAGACCACTGCCAGGAATCAAGTCGATGGAAAATTCAATCTCCCTATCAGGGGGTAATTCTGGCAATTCATCTGGAAACACATCTGGAAATTCTGCCACGACAAGGATATCCTCTAACTTGTGCTCCTCTTTCTGGGTATCTAACACAGCAGCTAAGAATCCTTCACAACCTTTTGCGAGAAGCTTCTTAGCCTGTAGAGCTGAGATTAATTTCATTTGATGAGGTGACTTGCTACCCACCAACCTAAGCACTGGCTGACCAGGGATCTGAAACTTGATCGTTTTCTCAAAACAATCAACAGTAGCATGGTATGCTGCCAACCAGTCCATTCCAAGAATCAAATCAAAGTCATTCATCTCTAAGACCAACAAGTCTGCATTCATTTCCCTATCCTCAACGCCCAAAATACAGTTCTTGTAAACTAAATTAACTAATATGACATCTCCACTTGGCGTGGGTAGCACCAGAGTCAAATAAAACATTTGCATCATATGACATTAACCTAATCATTCCTGTACATAGTTGCAAGACACCTAATCACAATCTTTATCCATACACGCACAACATATATAACCTAACCAAATTTATGATATGCCAACAAAGGAAAATATTAGGGATGGATTTATTACCTGTCACCACTGAATTAGAGGCCTTGGCATCCTGCTTTGTGAGTGCATAGACCCGCCCCTGGGTCCTAGGCCTCTGCTGCCCTCCCTCTTGCTGCTGTCCCGCCTGAGGTGCTCGGTTTATAGGGGCTCTCTGAGAAGACTGAGGTGCCTGTCGCCTCTGCGGTTCTTTTTCACTAGGACATACAACAGCCTTATGCCCTTCTTGACCACAAGAAAAACATGTCCCTCCAATCCAAGTGCAATCTCGCTTAAGATGAGGTCCTCTACATCTGTAGCATCTAATGGCACCTCGGGCTTGACCTCTGTCTCTGGTGACAACTTGATTCAGTCTCTGATCCTTTGACTTGAAGGGTCTACTATTTTGGCTCGGAGAATCAGTAGATCAAAACTTTTTCTTCATATTCTTTTCTCTGGCAGCATGGGCGTTGTCAAGCCCTTTTTCTATCACCAGGGCTTTGTTAACCACATCTTTATAACTAGACAGTTCAAAAGCAGCGACTTGTTGTTGAATCCGTCCCCTGAGTCCATTTTTAAATTTTCTTGCTCGGTCACTATCCTCTGATATCAAGGTCGGAGCATATCGGGACATCTCTTCAAACTTTGCTGCATACTGAGCAACCGTCATATCACCCTGCTCCAGTCGGTCAAACTCCCTATATTTCTGGAATCGGATACCTTGGGAAAAATATTTCTCATGGAAAATCTTTTTAAATTCCTCCCAAATGAAGGGGGCATCACCCGGACCAAGCTTCCCTTTCTCCATTTCCCACAAGTCAGCTGCCTCACCCTGTAACATAAAGGTGGCAAAAAGGACTTTCTCCTCATCAGGGCACCTCAGAGCTTGAAAGACTTTCTCAATCTGTTTCAGCCAGCTCTCAGCCTCCATCGGGTCAGCCGTACCTTTAAATGCTGGGGGTGCATACCTCTGAAAATCCAACAGACTGACTCGGTGCTCCGACTGAGTTGTAGTGCCTTGGAATTGTTGTTATTGCTGCTACTGTTGTTGATACATTGCTTGCTGCTGCTGCAACTGTTGCTGAAAGAACTGTTGCTGCACCTCTACCATCCTCATCATGTCTGCTCTGGCAGCAGCTTGCTGTTGCACCATCATTTGCATCAACTGTGAAGCACTTATCGTCTCCTCAAGCTGAATACTTGGTCCTTCGGATGTCCCAATCTTCGGAGCTCCCATCTCTAGAGTACTGCCAGTAGGGTCAATAGTGTGCTCCTGCTGTGGCACACCCCGAGTCCGCGTGGATGAGGTACCTTCCTGCTGTCCAGAGGGTGCCCAAGCCGTGGAGCCATCTGCAAATCGGGTCGGCCTTCTAGCACGCCCCCGACCACGCCCTCGCGCCATATCAACCTACACCATTTTTCCAGCATCAAGATTATCAGATTGAGAAAATTTTGCATCCTTCATATGCTAATCACAACATTTTAATATCTTTCGTGTTTAGTGATTTTCCCCACTTAGGCTTACTCGAGCCTAAACCCTAGGATTCCTAAATCTTAAGCTCTGATACCAAATGTCACGCCCCCGCTTCCGCGGAGCACGTGAGGCACCTAGTGCCCACGTGGGGGCTACGAGGGGGGAAACACGAGGCTCCCCTGCCAGATATTGTCCGGTTCTGGAGCTTCACGCAAGCATCCTTCACCCCTCTCCGATTTTGTTTTCCATCCAAAACGCGTCTGCAGGATTAGGAGACACCCGCCTCATATGCCCAAGCTCTGGAACGAGACTTTCCGATGTGGGACTATTGGGCTTCACAAATACAATAGAAAATGATCCCCCACCGCATTGAGTAACTGCTTGAAAACTGCATCTGGAAGATAAGCCAAGGTTGTACAACAGTCAATAATGGCACCTTTATTTGCTCCATCGTCAAATAAATAAGTAGGAAGCCTTAGAAAAAGTCCCACCAACCTCAATTCCTGTCAAGTTGACATTGTAATGTTTCCTGCGGAAGTTAAAATTTTGAAACTTGAAAAAAGTTTCGCATCACTAATAACTAGTAAATACAGTTATTGTGGCACACATAAGTAATTGCAATTGATTCAAAGGAAATGAAATCTACCAAACCTTAGAACTTTCTGAAATTCTAACAGAGGTGGAGGACTTCATGGTAATCTCAATACCAAAGATTAAGAAACAAATGGGCACAAGAAGCCTTAGCCAAAGAAGCCAAAGCAGGAATGGAGTCAGGGAACCACCGGACAATGAGCATAGGAGGCAAGAGATGGATCGCATAATCATAAAACAATCATCTGTGAAGATCCAAAGAAACACAATTAAACTCAAATAGAAACATCTAGCTTTATAAAGTAACATTCTCTCCAATATTTCCCTCCAAAAAAAAAAAATTAATTTGCCTGTGAAAGAGCTAGCTTTATAAATAAAATACTTTATAGATATTCTTTAATTTGCCTGTGAAAGAGCTAGCATATATAAAACATAGCGTATTCTAGCTGGATAGTGCCACAGTAGAATGATCAGTGTTAATATTGGTTCCTATGTCGAGTTTGGAGTCTAACTTTCGTTGTAATTTAGTAGAGGTGCTGATTCAATTGCATAAGATGCATCTAACAGTGGTGACAACATGACTTACCATTTTGGTTTACTTATTTCAATCATGTGGCACATTATTCCATTGCTAGTTGTGATATTATCATATGCCATCATTGTTGTATAGTCAAGATTTGGTTCATCAAACTGAGGGATTCATGTATATACTATTAAGGTAGTGGTTTTAATTGTAAATACCATGCAAGTTGTCCTGGTTTTTTTGTGGAATGGGCCAGCATACCTGACACTTAGGACAATAGATGTCTCATTTGTCTTGGTCCATTTTTTGACTCATCCCATTCTGAAACATGACATGAGAACAAAACAGGGAGCTGGAGCAGAAAAGGAGAGCATGCTGCCTGCAGCAAAGTCAGAGAATATAGAATAAAAACAGTCTGATTAATGAAAGAGAACCACTGAAGAAAAGTGGAAATCAAAAACAAGAGAATGACAGAATTAGCTTCTATAAGAATCATTGCTCATAATCACAGCTCAATAACCAAATCTGTACAAATTCACTATTCTTCTTGACCATTTGTATGTCTATATTTAAATAAAAACTAATTATTTGCATGTTTATCTAATGAAGAAAATGTACTTTAAATCCTTGAATTCTTGATATCTTCTTAGTTTTGTTGGTGTCTAAATGCACTATTATGCCATACTAGGATAACATATCCGAAGTGTCTGACTGTATCTAGTAGACTTGTATCCTAGGTGGTGATACAAGTAATTGATGGAATCAGATTCCTCACCCTCACCCATAATTAAATTAAAAGGTGATTTGCAGTATGGACATCTTACAGGGACTACACACTATACAACTGCCCTACTGTATTCATTCGCATTTGCACGCCATCTCCTATAATTGTGCATGCTAAATGCTACCATGTTGCAGTTAGAGATCGAGTGGATGCCCAACCATGCACCCAACTATACCTTTCCATCCTACAGAAATAGGCGACTGACAGCCTCAAGCTGACAGAAAAATTTCACTGTTTTCGCCTGCAATGGGTGATCAACCTCTTTCCATAATTGGTGTCCGGGAAAGGTAAGAGCTAAATGACCCAGCCCAGACCAAAAACACCCCGAAGATCACAAATAAATGCCAGCAACCAGGTTACCAAATTTCGGCTCTCATGAATCATTCCATTCCATTTGCCTGTTAAATAGGGAAATGCTAACAAAGCTCCCATCTTTGTCAAAATTGTGCATGCAGTTTTTTTAAATTTTTTTTTCCAGCAATGCTAAAACCTAGGATCATCTCAATATGGAAAATAAAACCCTAATCTTGTTTGCCTAAATACAAGATAAAAGAAAAATCCAAAGATGAATTGTGCCAATCTCTCTTTGTGCCAATCTCTCTTTCCAGCAATACGAGACAAGGAGAATTAATAAAAACAAGTGCCAATCTTGTTAACACAATGAATTGTGCCAATCTCTCTTTGTGCCATTTGCCTTATGTCATGTTGGCGATAGAAAGGATATTTGTGATTATAGGATTGCTAGATAACAACATGCCGCGAGGAAAACGATTCAGAGATGTTGAGTTTCAGCACACATCCGTTGGATCTTCTTCGATCAGTCCCTACGGTCCCAGCAGCCCGACGAGCCCCAGCAGCACGAGTCCCATTCTCAGCATGAGTCTCATACTCAGCACGAGTCTCAGTCTGAGCACGTGTCACCTGCTGATTGTCCAGACATGGATGACGTGCACATCCAGGATAATTTGATTTAATTTTATATATTAATTTTTCTTACAATCTAATTATATTAAATCATTTGCCTTTAATGTTTTAATTAATGGATATTTTATTTTATTTTTATAGATAGACTGGGGAGAGTGAGGACACAAGGACCCACTCGAGCACGGGATGTGTGGAGCCTACGTGAGGATGAAAAGATCGTGGTACATTGCAATGAACTAGGGCAACCCATCAAGAGGGCTGCAAGGATTTTATCGACTTTTCTAGGATCGGTTGTGTGGAAGGGTCAGTTGTGTCTGCTCAACTATACGAAATGGAATGAAATGCTTCCTTCGTATAAGGTTGAGCTTCTTAAAGTTATTGAGGTAAAGAATTGAATTTGCTTACTATCACAATTTTATTTTTTGATTTAACATTGTTATAACATTCTTTAATTACTTTGATGTAGAAAAAGTTTTTGTTCCCTAAAGAGAGTCATGATTGGGTGCTGAAGTCCGTCAACCGCAAGTGGAAAGAATATAGGGCCAAGTTAAAGGCGGACTGGAAGCACGATGGTATGACAGAAGAGGAGGTTGCCCGTGTTTGTCCTCCTGATGTAATCCCTCATCAGTGGAGGGAGCTTGTCCACTATTGGTTTTTCGACAAAGCTCAGGTTGTGTATATTTTTTTCAATACCTTATATTGTATCTACTAATAATTTAGATTACAAATTTATATTGTTTATTCCTTTTTTGGGAAGACATATTCCAACATTGGTAGAGCTGCATGAGCCTCTCAGACTGTTCCTCATACTTCAGGCTCGATGAGTTATGCTCGACGTAGAGCTGAATTCGTAAGTTTTTTTTGAAACTCTTTGAAACTATTTTAAATTGTTCTATCATATAGCATGTATTATGATAACTAGCTTGCCAATATATCTTTTGTTGTAGATGGATGATAATGGGAGGAAGCCTAGTAAGGTGGAGTTTTATAAGATGACTCACACCCACCGAGATGACAATTTTGTTCGGAAGGAGTCAAGAGATATAGTTGTATGTATTCATCTTTGAATCTTTCAACGATATTTTTATTAGTTCTATTATTGGCATACATTAATATGACTTTTTCTTTTGAGAATATAGGACAGGGCAACAACTCTTATTTCAGAGCGCATCGGAGAGTCATCATCATCCGACACGACCAGTCATGTCGAAGCTCAAGTGCTTGCTGAATTATTGGGCCCAGAACATTATGGTAGAGTGAGAGGTTATGGCGTTGGAGTTACCCCCACTCAGTTGTCTGCAGTGGGCATATATACAAAAAATACTGGAGAAGGCAGTAGCAATGCAGAAGTTAGTAGACTTCGGGCAACAATTGAAGATATGAAGAATCGCCATCAAGCAGAGTTGGCAGAGTTGAAGCAGAACCAACAAACTTTGCAGTCTCAGCTTGAGCATATTTCATCTATGTTACAGCGATTTCTCCATCCTCAGGTAAATAACTATATGTATTTGATGACTTTACATAATTATCACTTATTTTGCATGAGTTAATGATTTTCATATTCCTAACTTTTAAAGTTTTTTTTTTTTTTGTAGATTCCTGATACTTCAACAGCTCGTAGAGATGATGATGGCGCTAAATCCGGTCCCTGATACCTTTTAGATTGTTATTTAAGGAGTTTTATATGTATTTTTTATATTTTTCAAAGAACATTGTAATTCTAAACTTATTAATCATATATGACAAGATGAATATTTTGAATGATCTGAATATTTGTGTTGATGTAAATGTAATGCAGGTTCATATTGGCGTAAATGTTGATTTATAATACGCATGTGTTTTTTTAATAATTTTTTGAAAAAAAAATCCCACTCCCGACGCTTTAAAGCGTCGTTAAAAACCAAACTTGGCACCGTATGAAAGACTTTCTCCGACGCTTATAAGCGTCGGCAAAAAATCTATACCGCCACGCAAAGTGGTAGTCTATGCCGATGCTAATTCGCGTCGGCAAAGGATCTACACCGACGCTTTCCTAAGCGTCGGTAAATACCCGGTTTTGCCGACGCTTTCCTTGCACGTCGGCAAAAATCTTTCCCACTCAGGTATCATCGATGCGTCTACGACGCTTGCTTTTGCGTTGGTGGAGTTTTTGCCGACGCTAATAAGCATCGGTAAAGGCCAATAAAAGCGCCGGTAAAAGTTACTATTCCTGTAGTGCGACCTCCTTGACCTCGGTCATAAACTGACGTGAGCAACTTCAGCCCCAGCCGAGGAGTCGACCAGCTGAGGAGCCAATCGACACGTACTGGCAAAAACTGATGGTTTCGACAATCGACAGTTGTTACTGCTCTACATTCGGCGCATGGTCAGTATGCCACCCATACGAAATGATGCTCGCATCGTAAACATACGACTGGCCGTTGCCTGGCAACTGGTGCACATCACATCAACCCAGATAAACGATAAAATAAACTCTTCCATATAAAGGGGTAGTCCGGAGGACCTCAGGTATGCAACATCTATCACCCCCTGAAATTTGGAATATAACACGATCATGCTATCGAGGGATAGAACCCTAGATAACACGAAGCCAACATTATATTTAGCTATCAAGTTCATCTCAAATAAAATATAATAAATAAAAGTTTAATTTTATTATCCATTAAATGGAACCAATATTGGTTTACAACATCTAAATCCAAACATAAATACCAACCCATAATCCTCAAAATTTAGAAAATCATTAACTATAAATTTATAGTCAACTTAGAATACTAAAATTTTTCTACAAAATTGTCAAGTTTACTAGCGCGAACTCCAAGCCTGGACCATCTTTCGTTCCTCTCGATCCTATTCATCTGGAGAGAAAAAAATAAAAATAGAGATATATAAGTGATCGAGCTCAGCAAGTAAACCTTTTACTATCTTATTGGATCAAGCATAAGTTTTTGTATGAATTGATGCTTCATAAAGTAAAAATAATAATTATTGCAAGATAGAATATTTCATAGTATCAAATAATAAAATAAGTCATAAAGTCAATCATGCATGCAACATCATCAATATGTCATAAACATGGTTCTAGGTGTGTAGTATTAGATCATAAAATATTTACTATTTAACTATATCATCGATCAAATTACTACTCTCAGACTAAATACTAAGATTGCTTTTATACCCGTAATAGAGTCGTAATCATCAAAATACTGATTACTATTATCCGTTGGCAGGGTCGTATGCCAACTATTATTACTCGCTGGCAGGATCGTATGCTAACTACTATTATTCACTGGCAGGATCGTATGCCAACTACTATACCCGCTAGCAGGATCGTATGCCAACTAGTATTACCTGCTAGTAGGATTGTATGGAACTGGATATCGATCTACCCCACTTTGAAGGGATATATATAGCTATTTGTGAGTCTTTTTGCCATAGTTCTTAAAACAATTTTTTTTAACTTACATTTTCTTAATTAAATCATATACGAATAAAATACTAAATGGTTTTATAAAGTTCGTAGTGTATAAATAAGCCTTTAATAGTAAATTAATTATGAAATTATTTCTTTCATAACAAAATATAAATTTCGTAAATATATGGAGTTCATTTTTATATAAATAATTCATTATTCTTAATATACGAAGGAAACCATTATTTTGCAATAAATCATGAGTTTCATAATATTCTACGCTTGATCATTGACTTTAAGAAAATATGATATCATCAATATTTAATACTATTTTTGTATTTTCATAATACCAAAAATTAAGTCGGGCTTATCTTGGACTCATCTTGGACTTTGAGAACGAGTATGGTGACTCGTTTGTATTTGATCCACTTAGTTACTCGATGCACGAGTCTGCTATTGCTAGTTAGTAGCTATCTGCTCGAGATTCTAAATGGCTATGGTCAACATTTGAACCTACTACATGAGTAGACGAAACTGCTTATTCATAACTGGCAACTCTGGCTATGGCTCCTGCAGAAGAGGATCCCTCTAAGGGCTCTATGGAGAGCCGTCAGACTCTAAGGATATATTCTGCTGGGCAGTTGTTGGTGTTGCTTGCATTCTCCTTGACTTCATGGCTGCAGACTATCTGCTAATAGGTCAGCTTTGCAAAGATGGGATCATGACCCTTTCTCTAGTGCCAATCTGTTGCTGTGGAAAACCAGCATGACCAACACATCAAGCTAACAAGGTCGCTGGAGTGCTCGGTTCATGTGTCGTTAAATTATGGAGATGAGATCTCCACGTAGAACTCCTCAAAGGAATGCCAAATTATGGAGATGAGAATCCTTAAAAATCAGCAATGATAGATTATCACACATGAAGATTTCCTAGTGAAAGCAGAACTCTTCTGTGCGGCATGAATCTCTCTTCCACACCTTCTAATCTTCAGCCAACTGATTGCCACATGGCACTCAATGATAAGGATTCAATCACAACTAACATAATTCAGCAATTACAAACCAATTTAAGGACCCAATGCAAATAAGCTAGCCAACAAAACATAAATGAACCCAAACTACATGCGCGCACCAAACTGGAATGGACTCAATCATCAAACACAAATTAACAAATTACAAACTCAAAACAAGAAATCAAATAAACCCAAAATAAAAAGACTCAGTATGACCTAATTGACCAAAATAAAATAGACTCAATCCAATATAATTAAATGCTGAAAACCATAAACTCAATGGGTTTTCGGGCACTCTCAAAGTAAGGATCCAAACTCGACGTACGTCCATCATGACTCGGGCTCATGCTCCTGCATCAATCGAAGGCCGAGTCAAATTATTAATCCTTCTCAAGGCAAAACAATAATGATGATATAGGTGAGCTGATTCCACATATAACAACATATATTCCACGATTGATAAATGTCTTCACAATTAAACCATGAAGGCAGGATATTCAAATCTCTAAAAACAAAAAGACAATAGATAGTAAATTTTACGAACCTCTAACACGTTATGATCTGTTGCCATGAGTCGTGCATAAGCCTGTCCCTCGTCCATCCCATCAGACAACCTCATCGCCAAACCCCTTCGATTAGTGGGTGAATACGCAACACATTCTAGACCGCTTGTATCAGGCAAGTTGTAGACTTCTTCCAATCTACCACTATTTAAGTGATATGAGAAGATGTTGTCATCTATTCGAAGGAAAATAGCATCCACATCTGGATGAAATTCTGTGACATAAACATAAGGTGTTTCAGGGATCCCATGTTTCTGTAACATAGCTCTGACATTAATGCAATGCTTGAAGATCCAATCGACATGACAGTAGTCCTTAAGCATCCACACCTTTATCTTACCCTTGCTTCGCAGCATATAATGCAAATAACCCCCTGAGTGTCCAAGACAGTCCATGCCATCGGACTCAGGCAGCTCGATTCTGTGGCAAACCTTTCCCTCTGGATCAATTCCCCAGACTTGGTTTAGACCGTATGCAACATAGAAAATCCCATTGGTGAAAGTAGCCTGTAGGCTGTTATACGTTCTGCCATAAGAGACTTCGCTCTCCACCCACTGGTTTGTCCTAGTCGAGAAGATCCTAAACCTAGGGATCCCGTCGTCGTCGCCGCCGAAGCGGAGGACATGGTAGTGGTGGGAGAGGCGAGGTTCGAAGCCCAAAGCAAGGTACCCGTAGATATCATCTTCTTCAGGGAGGACAGCCCACTCTCTAGTGGCGGGATTGCAGACGTAGAGGGATATAGCGTGGAAGTCGCCATAGATTAGAGGAGATATGGAGTCGATTTCTCGGACCCACGAGCGGCAGAGGAGCAGCCCATTGGAGGAGCTGATCACCTCCATATTCCATAACTTGCGCAAGAAACTGAGAGAGGTGTCGATGGCAAGATCGTCATCGCTGTTTGAGAGGCTAATATATTGGATACGCCTCCGATGCCTGTAGACGGTCATGTCTCCATAAGGGACATTGACGAAGAGGCCAGATGCAGCACGAGGGAAGTTATTCTGATAGTAGGGATCAGAGGAAAGGGCGAGCCAGGACTTGGAGACGCATTGAAACCGGAAAAAAGGACTTGGTCGGCAGACGAGAAAGGATCTCCACCATGAGATCGTCTGTCAGTTTGGCAACACAGCGAACCATCTTCTTGTAGCGGAGAGATTAGACTTCTTCCTTCCTATCTTCCTATTAGGTGCATCTATTTAAATATCATTAAATAGAATTAATTTTTTTATTAATTTCAAAGCAAAGCAAAAATCAAAAATACTATTAAACATAGCCCAACAAATCCAAACACGGCTCAACAGGCTCAAAGTTGGCCCGCAATGGACCCGGCCCAATAGAGCCCAAACATGGCCCACAAAAAGGCATAGCCCAATAGAGCTTAACATTGCTAAATTGGGCCCAAGTTGGGCCCGCAATGAATAGAACGCAAGGTTGACCCAATTTGACCCACATGGGCCTTTTTTTCCCTCTTTCTTTTTCTTTTCCTTTTCCTTTTCTTCTTTTTTTTTTTTCTTCTCTTCTTCCCGGGTCTTCCTCTCCTCCACCCTTCTTTCTTTTTCTCCCCTTCCCCTCTTCTCACGTGACCATAGAGGAGGAGGGGAGGGGGGGGGGGGTGGGGGCGACCCCATGCCGGGGCTCGGAAGGGGGGCCGGCCTGAGGCCGGCCGTGCCTGCGGCGGCCGCAGTGGCCGGCCCTCTCTCCCTCCTGTGGAGAAGAGAGAGCTCGGAGAACGGCGACCGGCCCTCTCTTCTTGCCGTGGAGGAGAGAAAGAGCTCGGAAGAAGAAGAGCCCACGACGAGGACTAGCAGCGTCGGTGACGCTCGCAGTCGCACACAGGTAAATCCCCTCTTCCCTCTCTTCTTTTCTTCTTTTCTTTTTTTCTTTTTTTCTTTCTCTCTCTCTCTCTCCCCCTCCCTCTCTCTCTCTCTCTCTGTTATTCCGAGTAAATTGGGAGGATAGAAGGCAGGGAAGAGGAAAAATGAGGTGGTCGGGAGCTTACCTAGCTTCGGGGAGGGGCTACGAGCATCTACTTCGGCGACACCGACGGGGTGCCGAGATCTAGCAGCTTCTGGGTCTGAGAGGGAGCGTTCAGGGAGGAAGGAAGGCGTAGGGGGTTCTACAAATAGCGAGGTTTCGAGTGCTTATTAGATCTTAATCAATTATTCTAATAATGTAATAAATCTTATAATTCATTGAATTGACATTTTAGATCTCAATTACAATAATTGATTTGCTAGCACAATTAGTAATCAATTATTCTAATAAGGTAATAAATCTTATAATTCATTGAATTGACATTTTAGTTCTCAATTAAAATAGTTGATTTGTTAGCACAAAATTAGTAATTAATTATTCTAATAAAATAATAAATCTTATAATTTATTGAATTGACATTTTAGATCTCAATTACAATATTTGATTTACTGGCACAAAATTAGTAATCAATTATTACTAATTCGGAAAATTCAAACGGAAAATTTGAAAATTTGGTTACTTCGTAACAACAAATTTAATTTGCACTTAGACTTTTGTAAAATTAAATTTGTATGATTTCTAGTGATTATTTCCACTAACTAATAGTGTCAAAGAAAAGCTTGTTAAAAGGCATACGTACCTAAAAAAAGCTGGTACTTAAGTGAGCCTAGTGCTCCACCACCAATCTGGAGCTAATCTGGCTATTATTTTTTGGATATATCAACTAGACATTCAAAATTCAATACAAATTTTAGCGCAATCTTTTGACATAGACTTTTGCCTTCATTCAGGTTTATGTTCCTTCTCTATAACCTTGTACCTATGGCCTCAAATACTAGTGACCACCTTAGTGCCAAACCTGAAAAAATTTGATGGCCATAACTTTAGGAGGTGGCAGAACCAAATGCGGTTCTAGCTCACCACATTAGGGTTGATCTCAGCCATAGGTGAGAGCACCACTGAAGTTGATAACAGGTCCAATCTAACTACTTCACGATATGCTACTCGCCAAAACTCAAACCGGAATTCATCCTCCTCCCACACTGAACCTTTTGCCTCCACCAGCACACCCTCTAGAACACCTGATGAAATAGACTATCATTACATCCATGAAATCCTAAGTGCCCTTTTTGAGAGGCTGTATGACATTTATTACCAACCAAGAGTGCCAAAGAACTCTGGGATATCCTAGAAAGCAAATATGGTCTTGATGATGCGAGGGTGAAGAGGTTCAAGGCCTCTGACTTCAATAACTTTAGGATGGTGGACTCAAAGCCTATGAATGACCAAATCCATGATTTTGAAATTCTAATCCACCAGCTTAGTGCTAATGGAACCAATTTGGATGAATCATTCCAAGTAGCCTGTCTGATAGATAAACTACCTAATTTCTGGTCTGATTTTGCTAAGACTCTGAGCCATACCCAAGGAGGTCTCACCCTAACCCAAGTTTTAAACTCCATTAGAATAGAAAAACAGCATAGGCTCAGGAGTAAAACCTCTACTGGACACCAGAATAATGCTTATAATATAGAGGCCCCATCTAGAAAATATCAGAACCGACCCTTCAAAATAAGCATTACAAAAATAAACCTTACAACCGTAGAAATCCTAACCACCACAATGAAAAACCTATGCAATCTCAGGAGCAGAAGAAGAAGAAGAAGAAAGAGGATGGTGGTGTCCGTTTCTGTTATATGTGTGGTCAGACCAACCATTTGTCTCCCTAGTGCTTCTATAAGAAGACTGCACCTCTTCAATCCAAGAAGAAGAGTCCACACACAACCAGTGCTCAAGTCAACATGGTGACTTCCAGCGCTGGCTCCTCTGAGATAGCTTTCAGATCTGTTTCCTTTCCTCCTGAAGTTAACATGACTTTACAAGCACTTGATTGGTGGATTCATATCGGAGCTGGTATACATATTTGTTCGGATCGCTCCTATTTTTTTTAACCAAGTCTCAAGTGGAGGAGTTGTGATCATGGCTGATCGGTTCTTTCAATTTTGAAAATAAACCACGCAATAGCACGTTATCTTTGTAGGATAGTGATTACGGGTGTCGGTCCACAGGGATTGGAGACAAGTTATTTTTTTTTAAAAAATAAATCAAGAAGAAGAATTTGCTAATCGAATAAACTAAATTAAACTATGAGTGTGAATTGGAATTTTATCAGAGTAAATGGATCTAGGTTTGGAATCCACCACATAGCATTGTATCAGGGTCTGTGTTCTTTAATATTTTTTTTTATCTTTTGGAGAGGCATGCAATATTGGCTACAAGCCTTTTAAAATAAAATATAAAGAGTTTTAGGAAGATCCATCTTCGGTATAGCATGAAGTGTCTA
Organism: Phoenix dactylifera; assembly: GCF_009389715.1. Taxonomy (NCBI): domain Eukaryota; kingdom Viridiplantae; phylum Streptophyta; class Magnoliopsida; order Arecales; family Arecaceae; genus Phoenix; species Phoenix dactylifera. The sequence continues at coordinate 16,117 of NW_024069647.1, forward strand.
CCTAAGTATGCTAATCTAGGGTGCAGCATACCTCATCTTCCTAGGCATGGATCATCTTAGACTACTTTAGCAAACATGAATAATAAATAGCATGCTCAAGGTTTAAACATCATAAAAGAAATATTTCATTGAAGATAAAATTTAAACAAGCTCCAAAATAATAATAAAAAAGTAAGAACTACAATGCCCTGATACATTGCTAGGGCTTCATCCAGCCTAGATTGGACGTTTAGCCGAGCATGGTTTCCGGACGACCTCCCGTCTTCAAATGAAAGCCTTCACCTCCCATTATTCCCAATATATCACAAAATATTCTCTTTCCCCCCTTTTTCTCTCTTTTTTATTTCTTTTTCTCTCTTTTCTCTCGGCTGGTGGCTTCTTTTCTTCACCGAAACAGGGGTCTCCCCTCTCTTTTTTTCTTCTCAACCGAGCTCCTCTTATAGACCGCTGAAGACCCAGCGATGGATTCAGGGCGTGGTCTGAGGTCTTCGATCTCGCGGAGGCTTGATTCCTGTTGCACGCGAGGGCGTGATGCTGGGAGAATGGCTGGATCTCGGGTGAAGGGCGTCAATCCGTGATTTGGGGGTTTTGAATCCGGAGAAGATGCGGACGGTGATGGCGAAAAACAGGATGCTGGTCGCGATTGGGAGCTGAAATCTGGGACGCCTCGGGCTCTGTTCGAAATGGAAGGATGGCCGGAGATTCGCTGCAGCCTTGAATCGTGCCATGAACGCGTTGAAGACGCTTCGGACAAACGCCTGATTCGCTGGCTGCAGGAACGACGGGAGGCTGATGGCGGAGGAAGCTGGATCTCGGCTGCTGGAGGTGGAACGGGCTGCATCACGGGCGGATGGCACGCGGCTGATGCGGCTGGCACGGGCGGCGGATCTGCTCGCGGGATCGACGGGAGGAAGGTGGACGGCCCTGATGCAAGGAGGGAGGAAGAAGATGAACAGTGGGATTAGTTTTATTATTATTTTTTTTTATAACACTGTTCATATGAACAGTGTTTTCACGGGACACTGTTCATATGAACAGTGTTTTCACGGGACACTGTTCACCTGAACAGTGATTCCAGTAATTTTTGGAAAAAATTATTTTTCTTGCTTTATTTTGACGTGAAAATGGGCATATATGAATTTAAAACAAGGATCTCCTCTATTTTGCTTAGTTTGGAAACGTGATGCGGAGACGGGAGTTTCTGAACCGTTGGATTGCTTGGATAGTGGTCGCGGGAAAGGAATAGATTGGTTTGGAAATTGGCTTTGGATTTGAGGTAGGTTATGATCTTTAATTTGCTTGAACTTGGTCTCGAGCCCAATGTTATTTAAATTCAATTCTTGCTAAACTGCTTCAGACCGGACTCGACAAAACTAAAAACAGGACCGTGACTTAATAAAATTAATCAAACATTTTCTTCATACAAAAATAATTAATTATAGCTTTCAATCTAATTAGGACCAAAATCCATTTAATTATAACCTTAGCTTGATTACAACTCCATCAGTTTACCAAACCGGGTTAACACAATCTCCTACTTATATGTTTTCATGAAAGATTATAACCAGAAGAGAGACAAGTTTAGAGTCTGTTTTGAGAAAAGAATTATTTACCTCTTACCATATTTTAAATTCATTTCAATGTTTATTTAATTTTATGGTAAAATATATATTTATCAGTTTAAAAATATTGATAAGTGCTATGGAAAGATAACTAAATTATAGATTATTAAGCACTTATCACACCCCCAAACCTATGTTTTGCTAGTCCTCGAGCAAAATAAAACTAGAAAAGAAGAATTTTAACTCACTTTCGCAGGCATCGCGGTTACATTTATCATATGTAACAAGGCTTTAAACCCCTAGGTTACCCTAGTGGACGAGTTATAGTCTCGTGAGGGTTTCCAGTGAAGATACCCACAAACTTCAATATCATTTATTGTTATGATTAATTTGTTGTTGTTGTTTTTTTTTTTTTTTAATTCGATTGATGAAACTTCAAATTCCAAGTGCATACTAGCTAGAAAAAAAAAAAACTTTTTTTTTAATTAAAATCTAATTTAAGATACATAAATGATAAGAATTTCAAAGCACACACGGTTTTATTTACTAAGTCAGCCCAAATTCTAGATTAGTATGCAATCTAAGTTAAAGTCATTAAGTTTCCGTTTAGGGAGTTGTAAGACTTATTTATACTGGAGTGCTCGGTGAAATCTGGACCGTACACAAGCTAAGGGTTCGGATCTCCAAAATATTGTTAATACTAGTAGTTTCCAAGGATTGGTCGAAAAGACCTACTCACTGATTCAAAATCATCTTATCTGCAGGATTTCGAGAGTTGTGGATGTTTACTTTAGTACCTCACGGGCTTTATCTGTAATATTCCAGTTTACTCGAATTTTTACAACGACGGCTTTCACACTATTGTCTTTTCGGTCAATACAACATTTTTTTTTTCTTTTTTTTCTTTTTTTTTAAGAAAGGTATATAAATTGTGCACTTTTACTCTTGTGGTGATTTCTCCGTGTAACGAGCAATCAGTCGACAACTCTCACACCAGTTGGCATAAGGTGTCGGGCATCAAGACTCCCCTACGGACTTATGCTCGGAGTCCTCATCACAAGCCCACTTGATCTTTGACAATAGGTAGCCCTTTTCGATGTTCCTGACTAAATCCATTTTTATTGATGTTTTTTTTTTTTTTTTGGATTAGATAAGTATGATTCATCAGGGTCCAAGGTTGCTACCATACTCTCAACATAATGTCGAGCCTAGACCTTAGAAGAGTCGGCCAGTGTGTAGTGAAATTCCAAAGTATTAATTAGCTTACAACTCCCTAAGAGAGACTGAATAAAAAGAACTTAAATTTGTATTACTTCCCACTAGTCATTGGGCTTTTTAGATTTTATATACCTTGTGTGTTTATCATTCTCGCATAAATATATATAAATTAGGATTTTTTTTTTACAAAAACTTTTTTTTTAATAACTTTTTTTATTATTTTATAAAAAATGAAAATAAACACATTTTTTTAAAAAAATATTTTTATTTTTTATTTTTTTTCTTTTTTTAAAAATGATTTTATTATTATTATTATTATTATTTATTTTTTATTTTTATTTTTATTTTTTATTTTTTATTTTTATTTTTATTTTTATTTTATTTTTTTTTTGGGATGAAAATTAAGATGAATACCCCCAAACCTAAACCTAACATTGTCCTCAATGTTAAGAAATAGTCTAAGAGAATTGGGTTGCCTCCCAACAAGCGCTAAGTTTATTGTCTTTAGCCAGACATAGTGAGATAGTTTTTGCATCTCCTTCTATGAGGTCATCTATTTTGTCTATCATAAAACACTCAATTTTCATTGCGGGTTGGTCGGCCGCATTGAACACATTTAATTTTACCTTCATATTCCCAAATGATATGTTCATTACCCCTGTTCTACAATTGATGCACGCATTGGCTGTTGCTAAAAAGGGCCGCCCAAGGATCACGGAGATTTGTTTATTAGGATTGGGCTCATGTTCCATATCAAGGACAATGAAATCTACTGGAAAATAGAATTTGTCTACTTTGACAAGAACATCTTCAATTATTCCACGTGGTGTTTTTACAGATCGATCAGCCAATTGAAGGGATACCGAGGTTGGTTTTAACTCACCTAAACCAAGTTTCTCATAAACTGAATAAGGTAAAAGGTTGACACTTGCCCCTAGATCTAAGAGTGCTCGATCAATGAAATTATTTCCTAAGACACAGGAGATCGTGGGAGCACCAGGATCTTTGAATTTTGGAGGGGTGTTGTGTTGGAGAATAGAACTCACTTGCTCAGTTAGGAAGACCTTCTTAGGCACATGTGTCCTAGATTTTCGCTTTTGTGTATAAAGGTCTTTGAGAAATTTGGTATAGGAGGGAACTTGTCTGATGGCATCAAGGAGTGGGAGGTTGATTTTAACTTGTTTGAAGACCTCCATCATCTCTTCTAATGAAGTTCCCTTTTTGCCAAATAGAGAGGGTGAAGTAAGAGCTTCAGGATATGGGGCCTTTGGGATATGAGTTTTGGCAGAAGGTGGACTAGGTGAAGAAAAAGAAGAAGGTTTTTCATTTGACACATTTCTATCCTCTTCTTCATCTTTCTTATTGTTGTCCTCCCCAATCTTATTGTCTACTACACGTCCACTCCTTAGGGTAGTCAAAGCATTGGCTTGTTCATGATGAATTGCATTTAGTTGATTTTCTTGAGCCATGTATTGTCCCCTAGGATTACTTAGTGGTTGGCTTGGAAGCTTTCCTTCCTCTCGCTTGTTTAGTGCATTAGCTAGTTGACCCATTTGGGATTCTAGCTTGGCGATTGATTGCGTATGAGAGTGCACTAATTGTGTAATGGTTTCCAAACCTTGAAGGGCGTTCAACACTTTCTCCTCAAAGGCTGTGTTTCTTTGGGGTGGAGGAAGAATGTGTTGAAATTGAGTTGAGGGACGGTAGGGATGAATATTTTGTTGGGTTTGAAAATTCTGAGAATTTTGAAAATTTTGGGAATAGGGTTGGGCTGTGTTCGAAGCTTGCTGCTTCCAAGAAAAGTTTGGATGATTTCGCCATCCCGGGTTATATGTATTGGAAAATGGGTCATTACCCGGTCTAGGCTGTGTTTGAGCAGCATTGATGTGTTCTTGCACGAGTTCGGGATATTGGGGTGCTGAGGGGCACTCATGAATAGGGTGGGATGGGCTAGAACAAATAGTACACACTTGTGCTTGGGAAGAGTTCATGTAATGCCCACTTCAGTTGGTCAATCTTATGGGACAATGCATCTACCTTGCTAGACAGGTCCATAGAATGACTTATTTCACAAATTGTCCCTTTTCTTTGAGAACTCGGGGGTGCTTGACGAGAACATGAAGCATGGTGGAGGGAGTTTTCATTTAGATTTTCAAATAATTTCCATGCTTCATGCTCATTTTGAAGCATGAATGTCCCCCCACATGCGGCATCAATCATCTGATGGTTTCGTTCAGTCAATCCGTCATAGAAGCATTGCACTAGCTGCCACTTAGGTATTTGATGATGTGGGCATTTACGGATTAGGTCCCGAAATCTCTCCCAAGTTTCATGAAATTCTTCTCCCTCAGTTTGGGAGAAGCTTGTGATAGCACGTCTAAACTGGTTCGTTCTTCCTATGGGAAAGTATTTTTTTAAGAATTCTTGTTGCATTTGACCCCAGGAATGAATCGAGTTGGCTTCTAAAGAATTCAACCATTGCTTGGCTCTATCTTTAAGGGAGAAGGGGAATAATCTAAGTTTCAGAGCATCATCAGTGAAATTCTGAATCTTGACAGTGGTGCAAATCTCAAGGAATTCATCTAGGTGTTTATATGGATCTTCATTGGTGAGCCCATAAAAAGATGGAAGCATTTGGATCGCACTAGACTTTATTTCGTATTGTACAGCTGCTACCTCAGGTAATCGAATGCAAGATGGGGAAGTGTAAATAGTGGGAGTAAAATATTCCCTCAGGAGTTTGGGTTGTTCTTCAGCCATCTTAAGAGGTGGGGATGATCCTAATGTTTTGATCTTAGCTCGAATGTTCCTAAGGGTTCGTTCTATTTTAGGGTCAAAAGGTAATAGGTTTCGTACTCTAGAACGACTACCTTGCATATACTAGTACTTGATCAATCAAGCATGCAATAAAAGATAAACACATCAATCCTTGTGTTTGTCCTGAAACCACTAGACAGCTCCTAACTGGTTTGAAGAGGGCACCTAAGCCTCCAATCCGGTCTAATGAACCGAGTTGACCAGGTAAGCTCCCAGGTAAGTGGAGGGTCACGATGCGTTCGCAAAGGTCCCACTTAAAACCCACTTGCCTCGAACAGATGAACTGTCTCCCTTATAGGGACAAAGCTTGCCTAGACATCAACTAAGCCACAGAGCGAAATTGGTGCAACTTTCGGTGATCTTCGTCCTATTGAGCTCGAATATCCCTAGGGGCCAATGTCTAATTGATTTTAATTAAAGTGACACTATGTGAGATTGAGTTCACCTAAATTGGGCAAGAGTCCGGTGATGAAATCTGGCTCTTATCTTGTTGGGGTGATTGCCCTTACTATGTGCAAATTGATTTGTGTATGTGTATCAAGCATGCATTCACAATTTTGCTATAATTAAAATCAAACAATCACCACAAAATTTCAAACCAATAATTAATTTAAATAAAAAAAGTTTAGAGGTTACCAAAGGGAATTTCCCCAGCAATTTAATTTTTTTTTTTTTGCAAACCTCTACAGCATTTCTTTTCCGGCAGTTCTCCTTTTGATCATCCCAGATTTTTTTTCCTCGATTCCTGATAAAAAAATAAATAAATAAATAAAAATTAGTAAGGGAGAAAAAGAAGATAAGAAAAGTAACAATAATAGAAATTTTTTTTTAAAGAATTTTTTTTTTAATTTTTAAATATTTTTTTTAATAGAAAAATAACTATGCTAGCAATCTCCGGCAACGGCGCCAAAAATTGGTCGGTTCTTTCAATTTTGAAAATAAACCACGCAATAGCACGTATCTTGTAGGATAGTGATTACGGGTGTCGGTCCACAGGGATTGGAGACAAGTTATTTTTCTTTTAAAAATAAATCAAGAAGAAGAATTTGCTAATTCGAATAAACTAAATTAAACTATGAGTGCGAATTAGAATTTATCAGAGTAAATGGATCTAGGGTTTGGAATCCACCACATAGCATTGTATCAGGGTCTGTGTTCTTTAATATTTTTTTTTATCTTTTGGAGAGGCATGCAATATTGGCTACAAGCCTTTTAAAATAAAAATATAAAGAGTTTTAGGAAGATCCATCTTCGGTATAGCATGAAGTGTCTACCTAAGTATGCTAATCTAGGGTGCAGCACACCTCATCTTCCTAGGCATGGATCATCTTAGACTACTTTAGCAAACATGAATAATAAATAGCATGCTCAAGGTTTAAACATCATAAAAGAAATATTTCATTGAAGATAAGAATTTAAACAAGCTCCAAAATAATAATAAAAGTAAGAACTACAATGCCCTGATACATTGCTAGGGCTTCATCCAGCCCTAGATTGGACGTTTAGCCGAGCATGGCTTCCGGACGACCTCCCGTCTTCAAATGAAAGCCTTCACCTCCCATTATTCCCAACATATCACAAAATATTCTCTTTCCCCCCTTTTTCTCTCTTTTTTTATTTCTTTTTCTCTCTTTTCTCTCGGCTGGTGGCTTCTTTTCTTCACCGAAATAGGGGTCTCCCCTCTCTTTTTTTTCTTCTCAACCGAGCTCCTCTTATAGACCGCTGAAGACCCAGCGATGGATTCAGGGCGTGGTCTGAGGTCTTCGATCTCGCGGAGGCTTGATTCCTGTTGCACGCGAGGGCGTGATGCTGGGAGAATGGCTGGATCTCGGGTGAAGGGCGTCAATCCGTGATTTGGGGGTTTTGAATCCGGAGAAGATGCGGACGGTGATGGCGAAAAACAGGATGCTGGTCGCGATTGGGAGCTGAAATCTGGGACGCCTCGGCTGTGTTCGAAATGGAAGGATGGCCGGAGATTCGCTGCAGCCTTGAATCGTGCCATGAACGCGTTGAAGATGTTTCGGACAAACGCCTGATTTGCTGGCTGCAGGAACGACGGGAGGCTGATGGCGGAGGAGCTGGATCTCGGCTGCTGGGAGGTGGAACGGGCTGCATCACGGGCGGATGGCACGCGGCTGATGCGGCTGGCACGGGCGGCGGATCTGCTCGCGGGATCGACGGGAGGAAGGTGGACGGCCCTGATGCAAGGAGGGAGGAAGAAGATGAACAGTGGGATTAGTTTTATTATTATTATTATTTTGTAACACTGTTCATATGAACAGTGTTTTCACGGGACACTGTTCATATGAGCAGTGTTACCTCGGAATACTGTTCACCTGAACAGTGATTCCAGTAATTTTTGGGAAAAATTATTTTTCTTGCTTTATTTTGACGTGAAAATGGGCATATATGAATTTAAAACAAGGATCTCCTCTATTTTGCTTAGTTTGGAAACGTGATGCGGAGACGGGAGTTTCTGAACCGTTGGATTGCTTGGATAGTGGTCGCGGGAAAGGAATAGGATTGGTTTGGGAATTAGCTTTGGATTTGAGGTAGGTTATGATCTTTAATTTGCTTGAACTTGGTCTCGAGCCCAATGTTATTTAAATTCAATTCTTGCTAAACTGCTTCAGACCGGACTCGACAAAACTAAAAACAGGACCGTGACTTAATAAAATTAATCAAACATTTTCCTCATACAAAAATAATTAATTATAGCTTTCAATCTAATTAGGACCAAAACCCATTTAATTATAACCTTAGCTTGATTACAACTCCATCAGTTTACCAAACCGGGTTAACACAATCTCCTACTTATATGTTTTCATGAAAGATTATAACCAGGAGAGAGACAAGTTTAGAGTCTGTTTTGAGAAAAGAATTATTTACCTCTTACCATATTTTAAATTCATTTCAATGTTTATTTAATTTTATGGTAAAATATATATTTATCAGTTTAAAAATATTGATAAGTGCTATGGAAAGATAACTAAATTATAGATTATTAAGCACTTATCAATGGCAAACAGCTTGGAGCCGCGTGTGCTAGGAATGGGATGAGTGGACTTAAAGCTTACCTCTGGAAAAATCCTGTCCCTGCACGACGTCCAACATGTTCCAGTTGTTAGGAGAAACCTCATTAGTGGTTCTTTGCTTGTCCAGCAAGGCTATCGTCTTATTTTTGAGTCCAATAAAGTTGTAATTTCTCATGGTTTAATGTTTATTGTAAAAGGATTTCTAAATGAAAGATTGTTTAAGTTGAATGTAATGGCTCTTTCAATGAATGAAAATTCTTTGATTACAAATATAGAACCTCCTTCTATTTGGCATGGTAGATTAGGTTATGTAAATTAAAATTCAATTAAGCAACTTATGAACCTAAATCTAATACCAAAAAGTGATCTTAAGAACCATAAGAAATGTTAAATTTGTGTAGAAGCCAAACTCTCTAGGAAGCCTTTTAAATCTGTTAATAGGGATTCAAATCTATTAGAGTTGATCTATAGTGATGTTTGTGACTCAAGTAGAACTTCTAGGAAAGGTAATAGATACTTTGTGACCCGTATAGATGATCTATCCAATTTCTGTTACATCTACCTAATTAAAACTAAGGATGAGGTTGTTGCCCAAGATGACAACCCAAGAGGGGGGTTGAATTGGGTTTTCTAAAAATTGTGTTTCCTAATTTTTTACTTTAAATTGAATGTAGCGGAATGATAAGATGTTACTTACTTAAGCTCTAGGTAATTATAAGTAATGCAGTGACAAACTAAGCTAGAGCAATTATACTATGACTTTAGGACGCAATTGATCCTAAATTAACTTATAGTTGTATGATCAATTTAATCTATGTAAATTGTAAGAATAGAGTGAAAGCTAAGCAAGTTCTAAACAATCTCTTATACGCAATTAGAAAATAAAGCTAGAGATATTACACAGTCAAGTATGTATGTAAGGCATGAAACGCAAGAAATAAGGCATCACAAACACAAAGATATATAGTGGTTCGGTGCACCCCAGCACCTACATCCACTCCCCAAGACCTCTTGGGAATTTCACTATAATCCCTCAGATTATAGTCGGTTGTTTTACAAGCTCACAACCCAACTTGTTGTTTTGCGAGATCACAACGAACTCGGTCGGTTTTCACAGGCTCACCGACTAGAACCAACCGATTGTTTTCACGGGCTCACAATCCAACCCAGTTGGTTTTCCCAAAGGCTCACCAACCACAACCTTACAACGATTGTTTTCCGGGTTCACAATCAACCCAGTTGGTTTTTCCAAAGTCTCACCAACCACAACTTTACAATGATTGTTTTCCGAGTTCACAATCAACCCAGTTGGTTTTCCCAAAGGCTCACCAACCACAACCTTACAATGTTGGTTTTTCCCTTTGGCTCACCAACAAACCTTAACCCCTTGATTCAATCCCTTGATTGAATCAAGTTACAAGATATTAGAGCAAGAATTTAAATCAAATACAAGCTTCTCAAATAAGCAAATATAGCAAATATAAACAAGTAAAGTAAAGGGAAGAAGCCCTCAAACAAATTTGTAGATGAAGGAACTCGGCTTCTTCTTTACTTGACCCTCTTCTGATTTTGCACGAAGTAGAGGATCACCGAGGCAGCACACGGATGGAGAGGAAGCTTTGGGATTCACTTGGATGCTCTTCTTCTCTCTATTTTGCTTTGAATGGCCCTTTTGTGCTTTTGGGAGATTTCCCTTGTAATCTCTTTGAAATCTCTTCCCTAAATGTTCTCTCCCACTTCCATACCCTCTTCCCTAGCTCTCCTCTTGATTTTATGGCTTTAGAGGGAGTGGAAACAAAAATCTAGCCGTTAGAGACAAAAATAGAGCCGTTGGAATCAAGAAAAAACTAGCCGTTATGCCTCCCAGCATGCTGGAGTCGACTCGGCTGAAGTTGGAGTCGACTCGGCTGAAACAGGAGTCACTTGTGAATAGTAGTCTATCGGCACTGTAGCTGGGAGTCGGCTCCGCACTGTAGCACTGAAGTTGGAGTCGACTCGAGATCACTGTAGCGCTGAAAGTCAACTTTCTGTTTTTTTGTTTGTTCTCAGTCGGAGTCGACTCGTAGAGTATCGGAGTCGACTCGAGCACTGTTTCTTGAAACTCTAGAGTGCCAGAGTCGACTCTAAACTTTCCGGAGTCGACTCGAGGACTATTCTTTTGAATCTTTCTTTGAATTTGCTCCTTCAACTTGAATCCTTTGAACTTGAAACTTGGGCCAATGAAGTGAAGCTTTCTTCCAACTTTTTTTGAGAGAATTTGAGGCCTTCTTATATTTTTCAACTTGCTATGTTCCTTGCAAAATAAATTATCTTTCTTCTTGCAACACAAACATTAGTAATTATACTTCAAGGTTTTGTGATCATCAAAATCAATCTTTAGCTCAATCTTTGGGTCATCAGTCTCCCCCTTTTTGATGATGACAAAACTTGGAGTATGTGCAATATAAAATATATTGTGTTCTAGAACTAATGCATAGCTAAGTTGCATGAAGTAGAAAACATATATATTTAAATTATACTTCATGATAATGCTTTAGATTTAATCAGCTTAACACAATCAACATATTTCAATTTAAGCTGATTTGTATTCAATTCAAAACATAAAGCATTATGAGCATATAATCAGATATTTCTCCCCCTTTTTGACAACATCAAAAGGGTTGTAATATAATGAAACATTAAGCACAAAGATAAGAATACTCAAATATGTCTTTTTTTTTTTTGTACTCTGATTTGAATGTCAAATTATTGCAAGAATATGAATCATATAACTCAAGGCAATAATGTTAGAAAAAGATTAATGAGTATAGATCAGAGCCAATTATAATGAGAACACATCGAATGTGGTTCCAAAGATAGTTTTCAAATCAAGTGTAGGTGGAAACTTTCTTAAGTTAATTCAAGAAGTACCACAAATAATATTCAAGGAAAGCACGAATGGAAATCTGACCTCTCTTCAATAATAAGTATGAAAGCTTGTTCATTTAAGATCTTTTGCCCAATATATTAAGTATGATTGCAAAGTTCTTTTATGGTGTAAAAATATTGTGGCATAAATACCAAAATATGAATTCATGCAATTTATGATATATCTTAGAATATACATAAAGTTTAAAGCTTTGAAGGTTCTTTTAAAGCTCTTTTAAAGACTTTATTCTTTTATTCCTTAAAAAATAAGCACAATTTGATACATAAAAATATGAATTGGCACAAAATTGAAGTTCTAAAGAGCAAGCCAATTAGGACTCATTAGTGAATTCCAAAATAGATTTTCTGAGAGATACTCAAAAAAATTCAACACATTATGCTCCCCCTTTTTCATTAAGTTAGAGGCTCTTAAGATCAACTGTTTGACTTGCAATTTGGTTCATGATTTATGCATAAGATATATTAACCAAATAACAAGCCTCAAGGTGTATCATAAAGATTTTCAGATTTAAATTTCAGATGATACATGTTGCTGGTGGTCCAAACCGAGAACGATTGGCACAGCGGTGTGAACGGGATTCCGTCTGAGTTGCCTTGGTTGGTGTTGATTGCGCTCCACCTTCCACCGGGAAACCTGCAAGCAAGCCTCGCACCACCACTGGGGTAGTGGGGGCCCTCCGACGATCAAGTCAGAGGAGATTGGAGGAGAAGAAGAGATAATAGTAGCAAGTAGGAGAATGCTCTGGAAGTTCTTGCTTACCCCCCCTTCTCCCCCCAGCCGCATATATACCAGGCTGGGGGGTCTTTCAGGAGGGTTCGTCATCGTGGGGCACGATGGAGCTGCCACTGACACGGCCGTTACAGAGCGTTGTGGGGCAGCGCTGGGTACGGCCGTGACAGGGCATAGTGGAGCTCCGCCTTGTACGGCTGTTACAGGGGATCGTGGAGCAGCGCCAGATACAACCATTGCAGGGAGTAGTGGAGCAGGAGGCTGCGGCGTGCCTCTGGGGAATAGCCTGTCGTTGTCGAGAGATGTCCGACTCGGGGTCGGGCTGCGGAGACGAAGATGTCCGACTCGGGGTCGGATTGCTGGATCAAGGGGCTGCCGACTCGGGGTCGGGCTGCGGAGACGAAGATGTCCGACTCAGGGTCGGATTGCTGGATCAAGGGGCAGCTGACTCGGGGTCGGGCTGCGGAGCCGAAGATGTCCGACTCGGGGTCGGATTGCTGGATCAAGGGGCTGCCGTAGTCTTCCTGGGCGCGCGTGCCGGTCACGTGGGGCATGGTGGCTAAGTTCCCCCGTAACAGTAGCCCCCCACTTCCGAGCCTGGAACCAGAAGGGGAACGGGTGAAGGGAGTGATGCTTCGTGATTGCCGCCATCCCTCGGAGAGGCGCGCGCGCTTCGAGCTCCCCGCCTTCTTTATGGCGTATAGCGGTTGTTGCTGACCTGGCAGTCTGAGGATTTCGGCGGACATCCCTCCTTAATGGCGTCGATTCGCCTTTGGGGCGCGAGCGACCCTTCGGCAGCCAGGCGTCCTCACCGTGGCGTCCCCCACCTTTCCGCCTATTTAACCGGGGGCCCTCCTCCGTCCGTCTTTCTCTTTACAGACATCTCCGAGTTTCTCCTTTGCGCTGCCGTCATTGCCGTCGGACTGTTCGCTTGCTCCTCCTTTGACGCTCTCGGAGCCGTTCTTCCTTTTCTTCCGGTGAGTTGCCCCATTCTTCAATTTAAGGCTCTCCATACTTTCTCCTTTTGTATTAGGGTACTCCAGTCGTTCCGGTCCTTTCCCCCTTCTTGACCCCGTCCTGACCGTAGATTCACTGGCCATTAGGGATGGGCGAAGTGAGAGCAGACCGCATTAAGTCGGAGCTGGTCGCTGAAGACCTAGATAGGTTCGTGGCTCGATACCACCTTCCCGAGGCCTGCAATGTTACGCTCCCGGGGCCTGAGGAGAGGATGTCCCATCCTCCTCCAGGGAAGGTCGCCATCAATGAGGGCATTCTTCAGGCCGGGTTTCGCTTTCCCCCCTCGGACTTAGTTGTGCAGGTGCTTCGGGGTTTAAGAGTGGCGCCGACGCAACTGGTGCCGAACTCATGGCGCGCCCTGACGGCCTTCCAGGTTCTCTGCCGCATGCACGAGGTTTCCGCTACCCTGAATGTCTTTTGGGAATGCTACGGCCTGAGCGGCCACCCCAGGACAAAGGGTGGTGGTGCTTTGCGGCGCGGCGAGGGTGCGGCCTCGTCAAGGAGGCTCCTTCCTCCATTCACGGCTGGAAGGAGCGTTTCTTTTTTATTGACGTAGATCCCTCTTGGGGAATCAGGGCAACCTGGGAGACGCCGATGAAGTCCCCGATTGGCCTATCGAGGTTGTCAAGGGAGGAATCCGATGGCGTCGCCGTCTTGAAGGGGTTGGTTGCCGAGGGCCGGCTCCCCCCGGTGGCTTGCCTTATTTCCGAGGATACCTTGGTGAACGTTGGTCTGAGCTCGGTCTCCGCTGACCGTGAGCCCGCCACCATTTCTTTTTTAGCTCTTTTCTCCTCTTTCGTCTCGTTCTTTCCTTCAGTTTCTCAACCTCCGACCACCTCGTCCTTTTTGCAGAGATCGACGACGTCATGCGGTCGGACAAGGCAACGGCTGTTGGTAGGACGTCCCTACTGGAAGCAGTCCGGAGGAAGAAACGAGCTCCTCCGAGCGGGGCCCCACCGGCGAAGAAGTCCCGCCGGCAGGCGACTCCGACGCCGACAGACGGGTCCGGACCCACCGATCAGGGGGATGCCGCGGGCGCGGACCAGGAGTTGACGCTGTATCAGCCCTCCGATGCCGAGACTACCGTTTCTCCGGAGGCATCACCCGGGCGCGCCCGAGATGGACGGGTCGGACGTGATCGGTCCCCAGCCCAGCCTTCGACTCGGTCGGCTCCGGATGATACGAAGAGGGACGCGCCGAGGCCCCGGCCGAGCGGGAACCTGTCAATTCCAGGGGCGGTCCCCGCCCCGAGCATGGTCAGCATGACTCTTCCCCAAGCGATGGGTAAGGGTAAGGCTGCAGAACCACCGTCCGACTCCGGGGAGAAGTCGGGGTCGGCCTTCACTTTCGCCGGCGCCCGAAACCTCATCGAGACGGTACTGCTGGAGAAGGACCGCAGGCAGGTCCGGAAGATGAGGGTCCCCTGACGTTGGGGCTGCCAGCTGCGTCTGTCTCATGTCGGTGAGTGTTCTTTTAGTCGCTTTCATCATTTATAGGCTCTGTTGATCCCCGCCTGACGCCCTCGTTTTTCCTATCTCTTAGCTCGCCCAGTACATGATCCGCCTGGAGGAGTGCTACGAGGAACAGGCGAGGCTTCTGGCGAGGGCTGAGAGCCAACTGAAGGCAGTAGAGGAGGGAGGTCAGGCTGCGGCGGGGAGGACGACCAGGGACCTCGAGATGAGGCTCCGGGTGGCCGAAGAGCGGGCACTCGGCTTCGTCACCCTCGAGAAGCAACTGTTGGAGGCTCAGGAACAACTCAAGGTTGCCTCGGGTCTCGAGGGCGAGATCAAGAAGGCGGAGGAGCGGGCCGAGAAGCAGTCCCGGAAGGCTGCCGACTACCGAAAGAGGTGGGAGAAGGCCCAGCGGTCAGCCGACAACGCCCGCAACCGAACCCGGTCTCTTGAAGCCAAGCTGGGCGAATTGGAGTCGGCCTTGGAGAAGTCCCGCGCGAGCAACCAGGAGCTTCATTCGCGCCTGGAGGAGGCTGAGGCTGCTCGCATTGCTGCCGAGGCGAAGCACAAGGAGGCTCAGGCTGATCTGCTGAGGGTCTCCTCCGAGGCGGACGACCGGATTGTGGCGAAGGTCTTGGAGGCGAAGGCTCTGATTATGGAGCGGGCAGAGGCGGCGCTGGCCGAGAAGAGTGCGGAGATCGGGCGTCAGGCGGTACAGGCTTATCGTCAGTCCGCCGAGTTCACCCGTGATATGTCGGAGGCGGTACAGGCCTATCGTCAGTCTGACGAGTTCGTCCGTGACATGTCGGACGCGGGGTCCGACTCCTTTGTCTTAGGCTTCGAGGAAGGCCTGGCAAGGGTGTCGGCTAAGTACCCCGAAATTGACCTGAGTGGGATCTCCCTTCTCGACTCCCCTCCGGCGCCATTGCCTGCTGCTTCTCCAACCGTCTCCCTACCCCCTGCGGACGTGCCCGGCGTTCCCGACCCGGGGGTTCCTCCAAGCTGACCTTCTGTATTTTTGTTCTTTTCTTTGTGTGTTGGCGTTTTGCCAAGTTGTATGGGTCTCGGCCCTGAAACAATGAAAGTTAATGCAAATAGAGTTTCTTCATTTCACTTTCGTCCTTCTTCTTTTTAACTCTTGGTAGCGTCTCGCTGACTCCCGACTCTTGAAATTCTTCTGGCGCTAGGCCAAGTATCTGAGGGTTAGGCCTCAGGAAATTCTTCCGGCGCTAAGCCAGGCATCCGAGGGTTAGGCCTCAGGAACTTCTTCCGGCGCTAAGCCAGGCATCCGAGGGTTAGGCCTCAGGAACTTTTTCCGGCGCTAAGCCAGGCGTCCGAGGGTTAGGCCTCAGGAACTTCTTCCGGCGCTAAGCCAGGCATCCGAGGGTTAGGCCTCAGGAACTTCTTCCGGCGCTAAGCCAGGCATCCGAGGGTTAGGCCTCAGGAACTTCTTCCGGCGCTAAGCCAGGCATCCGAGGGTTAGGCCTCAGGAACTTCTTCCGGCGCTAAGCCAGGCATCCGAGGGTTAGGCCTCAGGAACTTTTTCCGGCGCTAAGCCAGGCGTCCGAGGGTTAGGCCTCAGGAACTTCTTCCGGCGCTAAGCCAGGCATCCGAGGGTTAGGCCTCAGGAAATTCCGCTCGTTGGTCGGCCAAGGCTGGCGCAAGCCGAGGCGACCGGTCGGGGCTTCAGGCTAGTTTGCTCCCGGGATGATCATCGGGTTAGCCTGGCATCCGAGGGCCGAGCCTCGGGAGATTCCGCTCGTTGGTCGGCCAAGGCTGGCGCAAGCCGAGGCGACCGGTCGGGGCTTCAGGCTAGTCTGCTCCCGGGATGACCATCGGGTTAGCCTGGCATCCGAGGGCCGAGCCTCGAGAGATTCCGCTCGTTGGTCGGCCAAGGCTGGCGCAAGCCGAGGCGACCGGTCGGGGCTTCAGGCTAGTCTGCTCCCGGGATGAACATCGGGTTAGCCTGGCATCCGAGGGCCGAGCCTCGGGAGATTCCGCTCGTTGGTCGGCCAAGGCTGGCGCAAGCCGAGGCGACCGGTCGGGCTTCAGGCTAGTCTGCTCCCGGGATGACCATCGGGTTAGCCTGGCATCCGAGGGCCGAGCCTCGGAAGATTCCGCTCGTTGGTCGGCCAAGGCTGGCGCAAGCCGAGGCGACCGGTTGGGGCTTCAGGCTAGTCTGCTCCCGGGATGATCATCGGGTTAGCCTGGCATCCGAAGGCCGAGCCTCGGAAAATTCCGCTCGTTGGTCGGCCAAGGCTGGCGCAAGCCGAGGCGACCGGTCGGGGCTTCAGGCTAGTCTGCTCCCGGGATGACCATCGGGTTAGCCTGGCATCCGAGGGCCGAGCCTCGGGAGATTCCGTTCGTTGGTCGGCCAAGGCTGGCGCAAGCCGAGGCGACCGGTCGGGGCTTCAGGCTAGTCTGCTCCCGGGATGATCATCGGGTTAGCCTGGCATCCGAGGGCCGAGCCTCGGGAAATTCCGCTCGTTGGTCGGCCAAGGCTGGCGTAAGCCGAGGCGACCGGTCGGGGGCTTCAGGCTAGTCTGCTCCCGGGATGACCATCGGGTTAGCCTGGCATCTGAGGGCCGAGCCTCGGGAGATTCCGCTCGTTGGTCGGCCAAGGCTGGCGCAAGCCGAGGCGACCGGTCGGGGCTTCAGACTAGTCTGCTCCCGGGATGATCATCGGGTTAGCCTGGCATCCGAGGGCCGAGCCTCGGGAGATTCCGCTCGTTGGTCGGCCAAGGCTGGCGGCAAGCCGAGGCGACCCGGTTGGGGCTTCAGGCTAGTCTGCTCCCGGGATGATCCATCGGGTTAGCCTGGCATCCGAAGGCCGAGCCTCGGAAATTCCGCTCGTTGGTCGCCAAGGCTGGCGGCAAGGCCGAGGCGGACCGGTCGGGGCTTCAGGCTAGTCTGCTCCCGGGATGACCATCGGGTTAGCCTGGCATCCGAGGGCCGAGCCTCGGGAGAATTCCGTTCGTTGGTCGGCCAAGCGTTGCGCAAGCCGAGGCGACCGGTCGGGGCTTCAGGGCTAGTCTGCTCCCGGGATGATCATCGGGTTAGCCTGGCATCCGAGGGCCGAGGCCTCGGGAAATTCCGCTCGGTTGGTCGGCCAAGGCTGGGCGGAAGGCCGAGGCGACCGGTCGGGGGCTTCAGGCTAGTCTGCTCCCGGGATGATCATCGGTTAGCCTGCATCCGAGGCCGAGCTCGGGAAATTCGCTCGTTGGTCGGCCAAGGCTG
>NW_024069648.1:0-34148 GCF_009389715.1 Phoenix dactylifera
CTCATCTATCTTCTCTTCAAGAATTTCACCATCATCATCAAAATTAACTCTCTTGCTAGAAGAGATATCACTAAAATCATCAAAAACAACATGTATGGATTCTTCTATAACTAGGATTCTTTTATTAAAGATTCTATAGGCTTTACTAGTTGTGGAGTACCCCAAGAATATACCCTCATTAGATTTAGAGTCAAATTTTCCTAGATTATCTTTCCCATTATTATGAACAAAACACCTACATCCAAAAATATGAAAATAGTTCACTTTTGGTTTTCTGTTTTTCCAAAGTTCATAAGGTGTTTTCTTTATGATGGGTCTTAATAAAACTCTATTTAATATATGACAAGAAGTGTTTAGCATGCTGAATTTTTTTTTTTTTTTTTTGAAAACCATGGCTGAACCTGATCGGGTTGCCTACGTACCCCTTCATAAGGGGGATCAAGCCATACGTAGTTCTTTTTAAGTTTTAAAACGCAGCGGAAAAACCGAATCAAACAATTTAATTCATGCATGCTTACAAGATCAAATCTAGAAATCAGCACCTTAAGAACATATAGGATTATGCCGGAATCGTTTAAACAATTATGCTAAAACTTTTATGCATGATTAACTATCAGATCTGAAACTTAAGAACTCTATTCCAATTAATCTCCGAATATTCATCGAATGGATTCTGGAGATATCTCCGTGAGGAGCCCCAAAAGAGGGTAAAACCTCGGAAAATTGGACCTAGACCTTGACACCATAATAAATGATTAATGCTAGATTAATACCTTTTATGATGGATGAAAGTTGTGAATCTGATTCTTGACTTCGCAGCCACGCACACGAATGGCCTCTACGAGAAGTACACGCGAAGTCCTGAAGGATCTTCTTCTGCAACAGTGCTAGCAGCTGCAGAACACTTGAAAGCTGAAATCTGCCCACCGGGATTCAATCAACTCTTGATCAATCGTCTTGAAGCAGATAGAGATGAGGTTTGTAAGGAAAGTAGAGGACTCAGATCTGATCTTGAATCTTCTAGATATTCACCCTGAAAACCCTATCTAAAATGGAGAAGAAGAGGAGGAGGAGGCGGGTGAGGAAGAAGGCTGCAAAGGATATGTTTTTGGTGCCCATGTTTGACCCCTTTTAATGGCCTCCGAATTTTCATTCAAAATTCAAAATTTATTTTCAGAAAACCTCTTTTAGTTGGCACATGCAAAGGAATAGGAACAACCCAAATCAGATCTCAACCAAATTTGATTTAAATTCAAATTTTAAACACATGTGCAAGAGGGAAGGAATTTGAAATCCATGCGGCAAGGTAAAACACTTCATAATTTTGAAATCACCTCTTGAAATTCAAATTTAATCCATTCAAAAACTCAGACGCCACCTTGGCTGATGGTTTGAGTGATTAAAATCATTTAACACATTGCTTAATGTTTGAATTTAAATTCAAATAACAAACAATGTCGCCATGTGTCAAGCAATGGGTCCATGTGCCATGCAATAATTTTGGTTTATTTAAAATTCATGAAATCCAATTCCATGTCACCAATAATTGCCACATCATCTGAGCCTAATCCCCTTGGGTTGCACCTAATCAAATTTGGTCAAACCCGAATTAAAACAAAGCAATTTGGTTGAACCCAATCTAATCAGGTTAGACCCTGATTGAGCTCAAATTGAATCCAATTCAATTTTGGCTCATGCAAACTCAATCAAATTGAATTATTACTTTGTGTTGGACCTAATTCAATTAGGTCAATCCCCAATTAAGAACAAATTAATTTAAAATTAATTTGATCAGCTTAAGTCCTTTTTGGTTCTGACCTAATCCAATCAGGTCAAAACCCTGATTGAGCCCAAACTTGAATCTAATTCAATTTGGCTCATCCTTAGCACAATTACTTAATCAAATTGAGTTTATTAGTAATTTAATTACTAATTAATCCTTCAATAATTACTTTAATTATTTTATAAGATAATTTGTCAATCAAATTGACCAAATTACTCCTGAATGATTCTTAATCATTCATCAGCTTTCTTGATCAATCAGGAATCTTCTATGCGTGTGACCTCATAGGTTCGAACCTAAGCCGGTAGTATAGGAACAATTTTCTACACTAATCGATGTGACCATCTAGCAATGGTACCCGACGTCCGGATAGGTCGAATATATGCGAAGCAAATATTCTGGAACCCTGAACTATGGTTACTGTATAATTCAATCCCTTTGACTCCTAATGCCAGGATGACTTAGAGCTCACTGTCAACCCTATAATTAGTACATCCATTATGTGATTAACTTTAGATATCCCGTGACTCCTCACTGGGATTACCCTGGCCAAAGTTTTGCTAAATTAATCACAAGACATTATCTCCTGTTTTCAGGAGGGGTCAATTCCATCTTGACTCACAACTGACTACGCAAGTACTTGACTGCACCCAGTGACCTTCCGTCACTGAATTAGAAATTCAGGTAGTCCGGTACCAAAGTACAGTGAGTTGCTTGCTAGTCACAGGTTGCGGTCTCAGGTCAGAGGGCCAAACTTATACCCATATCCACTCGGAACATCTCTCGACAGTAGAGCGTTCCGGAATTGGTCATGTTTAGTGAAATGTACTTCTACACTTCACTTGTGTGGCATACCAGTGTCTCCACACTCCTTGGTTAAGAGGACAACCAACGTATATGTCACACAACGACCTAATCTCGATAATGTTGTCGTCCTAGTAACAACATATCATTTCGTCGCAAACAAGTTTAAGGACTCAAAGATAAATCCTTCTTTATCATAACATAAGTCCTAAGGACTTCATCATATAAGAGTTCATTTGAAGATAAAATGATGAATAATGCCAAATAACACTTTATTAATTTGTCAATTCATTTACAAAATTCAATCATCAATATGCTGACGATTGACATTTAGGATACAAATTCCAACAACTCCCACTTGGCATAATGCCAATCGGCACAGTATCTAATACCCATCTTCGACTTGTGTTCGTCGAACTCTTTGATGCCGAGGACTTTGGTAAATGGGTCAGCCAGATTTTCTTTTGTGTCAATCTTCTGAAGATCAATATCACCTCGATCGATGATCTCTCGAATCAGGTGGTAGCGACGTAGAATATGCTTGGTCCGCTGATGTGCTTTGGGTTCCCTTGCTTGAGCTATGGCCCCAGTATTGTCAGAAAATACAGGCACTGGACCATCAATGGAGGGTGTCACTCCAAGCTCGGTGATGAACTTCCGCAACCATACAGCTTCCTTGGCGGCATCAGATGCTGCGATATATTCTGCTTCACATGTAGAATCTGCCACTGTATGCTGCTTGGAACTCTTCCAGCAGATGGCCCCACCCTTAAGAGTGAAGATATATCCTGACACGCTCTTGCTATCATCTTGATCTGACTGAAAACTTGAATCAGTATATCCCTCAAGTTTTAAGTCAGAATCACCATAGACAAGCCACTGATCTTTAGTATTTCTCAAATACTTAAGGATGGTTTTTACAACCTTCCAGTGGTTGCTCCCTGGATCAGACTGGTATCTGCTCACTACTCCTAGTGAGTATGCCACGTCTGGTCTAGTACATGTCATGGCATACATTATAGATCCCACTGCCGAAGCATATGGAATTCTATCCATACTCTCTCTTTCTTGAGGGCTTGTCGGACAATCCCTTTTAGAGAGGTTAATTCCATGGCCCATCGGAAGATAGCCTTTCTTGGAATTAATCATACTGAACCTCTTCAGTATAGTATCAATGTATGTGGATTGGGATAATCCAAGCAATCTTCTAGATCTATCTCTATAGATCTTCATCCCTAGGATGTAAGATGCTTCTTCCAAATCCTTCATGGCAAATTGAGATGATAGCCAAACCTTTATTCCTTGTAATGCAGGAATGTCATTCCCGATTAAAAGAATGTCATCCACATACAAAATAAGGAATATAATAACTGAACCATTTGCCCATTTATAAATGCAAGGTTCCTCTTCATTTTTAATGAAGCCATATGTTTTGATTACTGATGACCCAAAGATTGATTTTGATGATCACAAAACCTTGAAGTATAAATACTAATGTTTATGTTGCAAGGAGAAAGATATTTATTTTGCAAGGAACATAGCAAGTTGGAAGAAGGCCTCCAAAGCTCTCAAGTTGGAAGAAAGCTACAATTTATTGGCCCAAGCTTAAAGTTCAAAGGATTCAATTTGGAGGAGTAAAATCAAAGGAAAAATTCAAAAGAATAGTCTTCGAGTCGACTCCTGAGGATTTCGAGTCGACTCCAATGTTTACCGAGTCGACTCCGGAGAAGTTTGAGTCGACTCCTACGAGTCACAGGCAGAAAAGTCAGAGAGCAGTTTTCGGGTCTGAGATTCGAGTCGACTCCAGTGGAACGCGAGTCGACTCCGATGGTTGGTAGGTCGACTCCAAAGAAAGCAAGAGTCGACTCTCAGCGGAACACAAGAAAAAAGTCAGAGAGCATTTTTGGGACTCTGAGATTCGAGTCGACTCCCGCATTGCACGAGTCGACTCCGAGACTCCGCGACCATCAACAGACAGAAAACCAAGTTACTGCCTCTGAGATTCGAGTCGACTCCCAGACAGCTCGAGTCGACTCCAAGACAGCTTCACGTCAAAAAGCAGAAGACCAACTTTCGGAAACTGAGAGTCGAGTCGACTCCGAGGAAATTCGAGTCGACTCCAAGACTGGATGAGCCAAAAGACAGAGAATCGGGAGTTCGAGCTCTGAGATTCGAGTCGACTCCAAGGACAGTCGAGTCGACTCGAGTGGACAAAATTCAAAATTGGATCCACGGACTTCAGTGGATGAGCCGACTCCGAAATTGCCAAGTCAGCTCCAGAAGTTGGCGAGTCGACTCCAGGTTAAGACGAGTCGACTCCCAGTCAAGGCATGCACTTTAATTCAAATTTGGAACAGTGGCCGAGTCGTCTCCAGTAAAGCACGAGCCGACTCCTGCAACAGGCGAGTCGACTCCTGATCGCGCGAGTCGACTCCGATCCCAACGGTAATATTGTCAGGAAGTGCAGACTGTGTCCAACGGCTCTATTTTTGTCTCTAACGGCTATATTCTTGTTTCCACGCCATCTAAAGCTATAAAAACAAGAAGAGAGCTAGGGGAGAACTAATGGAAGTGGGAGAGATCATCTAGGAAAGAGATCTCAAAGAGATTATAAAGGAAATCTCCCATAAGCACAAAAGGGCCATCCAAAGCGAAATAGAGAGAAGAAGAGCATCCAAGAGAATCCCAAAGCTTCGTCTCCATCCGTGTGCTGCCTCAGTGATCCTCTACCTCGTGCCAAATCAGAAGAGGGTCAAGTAAAGAAGAAGCCGAGCTCCTCCATCTTCAAAACTCGTTTGAGGGCTTCTCTTTACTCTATTTGTTTATATTGTTATATTTGCTTGCTTAAGAAGCTTTGTTTTGTTTTATACTTTGTTTTAATATCTTGTAACTTGATTCAATCAAGGGATTGAATCAAGGGGTTAAGGTTTGTTGGTGAGCCAAAGGAAAAACCAACTGTGTAAGGTTTGTTGGTGAGCCAAAGGGAAAACCAACTGTGTAAGGTTTGTTGGTGAGCCAAAGGGAAAACCAACTGTGTTAGGTTTGTTGGTGAGCCGAGGGTAAAACCAACGAGTAGGGTTCGATTGTGATCTCGGGAAAACAATCGGAGTGGTTCTAGTCGGTGAGCCTGGAAAAACCGACCGAGTTCGTTGTGCGCTCGTAAAACAACAAGTTGGGTTGTGAGCTTGTAAAACAACCGGCTGTAATCGGTAGGATTATAGTGAAATTTTCAAGAGGTCTTGGGGAGTGGATGTTGGTGCTGGGGTGCACCGAACCACTATATGTCTTTTGTGTTTGTAATGCCTCTTGTTATAGTCTAACTAACACACTTACTTACTTAGATAAATTGCTTGCTTAATTCTTATCTGCACATCCTTTAGTTGCAAGCATATTTAATCAAGTCGAAGTTTATACATCATACCCTTGCTAAGTTTAACTTTCACTGTGCATCTATACAACTTAGCATAATTAATCAAAAAGTTTTAGAAGTAGCATAAAAGTTTTAAAAGACCCAATTCACCCTCCCTCTTGGGTTGTATCTACTGGGCAACAAGTGGTATCAGAGCAGGTGCTCAAATATTATTTGTAGTCTTAACCGACTAGAGCCAAAGATCATGACAACTCAAATAGATAGTTTTCTAGGAGAAGGACAATCAATTGATACACCTCCACTATTTAATGGCATAAACTATACACATTGGAAAATACGCATGCGCATTTTTATTCAATCACAAAACTATTATTTATGGAAAATCATAACAAATGACCTTCACACACTCTCACAAACTATTAATAAAAAGGACTTAGCACAATTGAACGCTAATGCTATGAACATGTTATATTGTGCTATTCAAGAAACGAAGTTTAATGAAATTTCTGCATGCTTATCTGCTAAGGAGATCTGGGATACTTTAGAAAATATTTATGATAAATCTCAGACTAGCTCACATGTGCTACAAATATATACTAACAATGAGACTGCAGAAAAGGGTGTTGAATCTCCCTCAGTCGAGTCGACTCCAAGTATCTCAGAGTCGACTCTCAAGTTCACCGAGTCGACTCCAATAAGGTCCGAGTCGACTCCGAGGCAAATCAGCTTCCTAAAGACAAAGAAGAAAAGGAAGCAAGAAGAAAGGAAGAAAGAGATAAAAAGGAAGAAAGCCTTGACCAAGAAAGAGTCAAGCCAGAAAATAAAAGTTAGGAGCGACAATGATGATATTAGCTCCAAGAAACTACAAGAGGTAACTGACTTGTGCTTTATGGCACAAGAAGACAAGGTAAAAACTGAATCTACTCTTACATCAAATAATTTTCAAGAAATGATGAATTATTAAATGCTTTCCATGATTTGTATGGTGAATGTAGAAAATTAGCTGTAAAGAATAAAAATCTTAAGAAACTAAATCTGAAAATTTCAAAAGAAAGAAATTCTAATGATGAAACACAAGAGAAACTAAATTCTGAAAATGAAAGCTTAAGGTCATTTTCAGAAGAATTGATTCAGAAAAATCATAGCTTAATTAAAGAAAATCAAAACTTAAGCGAAGAAATTAATCAATTAAAATCTTGTATTAACAAATTCACCGTAAGCTCAGAAAGATTAAAAATGATGTTTGAAAGCCAACATGCTGATTTTGATAAATCAAAATTTAGCTTGACTCCTTCACTTAACCATAAATCTCTAGAGAAAAAGGTTATCAATTTACCAAGCAAACCATTAAATAAGATAACTTATTTCAAAAATGAAAAGGATGGGAATAACAACTTTACCTATCGTTCTAGTATAATTAAATCAAATGGTAAAGTTATTACTATTAAACAGATATGGATTCCAAAAGGAACCATATGTCCTAACTCTCAAGGACTCAAGCAAGCTTGGGTACCCAAAATGAGAAAATGAGGATGTACACATAGGTGTACCAAGGTACCCATGGAACATAAAGAAACTTAAAAAGTTATTAACAAAATAAAATAATGAAATCAGTAATTCTTGCATCTCATCATTATTTGTGCTTTAGTATTTGATATGATTTGCTAGTAGTGATCAATTTTGTGATATAGAAAATACTTTGGAAATATAATCAAATCATTTCATTTTACTCACTATTGGATAAGGTGCTAAATGATTAATCAACTTATTAAGAATAACTCTATGAATTCTCTATATGCTTGATTGAGAGTTTTTATCTATGGCATTATTGTTTATTGATCATAGATATGATAATGTGTACTTGGTATGCTTTTGAATATATGCACTATGAATACCAAGATTAAAGAAACCATATTTGGCATATGAAATCAGCTCATGCTAGTATGTACTTAATCTCAAAAGACCTTGCCATAGGCTTACTTAGATTATCCTCTTAAAGGTCAAAGTTTTACTATGCATGCTAACTAAGGAAACAAACAAAAATAATTTCTAAATCTAGAGATGTTGTTTCCAACACTAATTTTTCAAAAGCTTACATTAGCCTTGTTCTTGGCACTCAAATTGAAATATTTTCTGCATTGGCACAAACTCACAAAAAGCGATCAAATGATAAAGGTTTGCAAACTATGAATCACGGCATAGTTTTGAAAACCAATTTTTGTGTTAAGTTGTGCACAGAAAATAATATTGAATACAATTCTTTCTGCACCAAGAACACTATAGGTAAAATAGGATTAATAGAATCTTTGAAGAATTGAAAAAGGCAATGTTGTATGATAGTCATCTACTTAAATGATTTTTAAAAGCTATCATCACTGCTTGTCATACATATGACTTCTATTAGATCTATCTTTGATGAAAACTTCTTTTGATCTTCTAAAAAATAGAAAACGAACTATTGCGTATCTCTCATATTTTTCAGTCGTATATGTTATGCTTGATATGTTCTCTTGAAAAATAATGCCAAATCTAATAAAGATATTTCTATCCTTGGATATCATTCATCAAGCAATGCATATAGAACATTCATGAAAAATTCTAGATGTAAAAGTATCAATTCATTTTATTCTTTATGAGACTAATGATCTATTATCAAAATACTAAAATCAAATTATATGGTTAAATCTTTTACATATAACAATCTGAAAAACTTGTTAATTAGAACCAAATTGGATTTTTCAGATATACACTTAATGATGACTACTAAAAGATTAAATCAAGAAAAGATGAAATAGATCTTGATAAGATTCTTGCATGATTAGAAGTAAAAATCACCTTTATCATTTGTTTGCTTTATAAACGTTATATCCTATCAAATGAGTGTGTAGAATGGACTCCTATGTGCTTACTTTATATATGTTAGATAACCACCATATTTGAAAACACTCATTACAAATATGATAAAGCAATTTGTGATTTGGAACAAGCATCAAAAGCATGATAGAATAATTATTTTATCATATACCTAATAGACCAGATTGTGTGATCATTATGTGCCCTTGTGCAAGACTTCAATCTAACTCTAATGAATCATAATTTATTGATAACAAATGAATCATAATCTAAATTTTGATAGAAACAATTGTTTAAGGCAATTTGATCAAAACTTAGCTAGCATGCCTTATTGATAATTATCTTAAGCAAATAGAATCTAAGCTAAATTGATGTTGAAAATAAGAAATCGATTTGATCTTGATGAATCTTTCCATTGCTTCACATGCTTGTCTTTGAACCATCTTGGTTAATGAAACTATCTCCTTAGTTCAAGTGACATATATTTGCTTATTTTTAGGCAATCTCTTGAGTAAAGTGACTCGACATTCAATTATTATCATATCTTATGTTGAGTTACCTAGTTAAGAAATATGCTTTATGAATGTTTTGTATCTTGAAGAAACTAATGACTTTCTTTCAAGAAAGAAAAGGAGTTTGTTATTAATGCAGGATCCTTGAGCAAGAAAATGAGAGATTTCAACTTGAAGGATATCTCCATGTAAGATACAATAAACATTCACATGCAAACAAGAGAGAGGACCTCCTTCAGCCAAAAGTTCGTACATAAGAAATCTAGTAGGTATTTGGCTTGAAGAATATAGAATGAATAGGTAATTTTAGATACCTCTCTCATACATTAATTGAGCAAAGTCAATAACTTAAATCTTATTATGGCATGATTAAATTCTTTAATTATTAATTTTTGATATCATGTCTATATATGTATTGACTGACTTATACTTTAGAAATTATTTCATGGTTTGCCCAAACTAAATTATTTCTTTGCCTATATCATAACCATGAAATACACAAGTATATGCTTAAAATTTTGATGTAAAATAACTTGTGAGAAGTTATGAATCCTTGAGCACAATGAAAATGTTGTTTGCATGATATACATCTATATGATACATAAGATTATTTCTTTATTCTGCTCTTTCATGTAAATTACTTGAGAATAACGAAAAGAGAGAGAGATAAAGAAAAGAAAATGGACATTGTTCAAGAGATGAAAAATCTGAGCAAAGGCAAGTACTTCAATCTTAAGAAAAAGCAAAACAAGCATAATATATTCGGCACATTTGGAAGGGATAAAATCTATAATTAATTACACTCAAACAGGGAGAGTTTGGAGTGAACATTTTAACCTTTCTATATTGCTCATCATAGGGATGGTGCCAATGGGGAGGCTAGTGGTAGTACCCGGCACTATTTGACCCAACTATTCGGTGTAGGGCATATTAGGGACGGCACAAGAGGGAGGCTAGTGGTAGTACCTCGTGCCCCTTCCCAACTCCACCGGATAGGGAGTAAATAGAGTATAGAGCATAAGAAAGTAAAAAATGAAAGACAAAGTAAATGAAAGTATATAAGAAGAATCAAGTTTTTTTTTTATCACTTGAAAACATAATTTAAGGATGAAATCAATGCAAGATTATATTTAAATAGGGGGAGTTTATTTGAAAAGAATTGATTTTGATCCTTGACATGCGTGTTCTTATTATTTTAATGCATGACTTAACACATAACATATTTTGCATGTGGCCTGATGTTCTGAATTATGAATTCCCAATATTTTGTAATGTTCCATGATTGAATGTTTGAAGTACTATATGAAGTTATTTTTATTTTATTTCAGATTTGTCATTCACAATCATCTCTAAAATCTGAAAGTAGAATAAAATTTGTAAAAAAAAAGGGGAAGAGAAGGATATATCTATTTAGGAAAAATGAATTGATTTTGTTTTATCCTTCAACTTGCCTAAATTTGGTATATAATGTTCAAATTCGTACCAAAACTCAACATTTAATACAAAGATTCTGAATATGCTCTTATATGTTTGAAATATGTATTTTCAATTGTAATCATTTAAGATGAGCTATAATGTGGAAGATACATATCTCAAAGTATGATTTTGAAAGCCTTTATTGAAAATCCTATGTAATTCAGAATCTGATTTTGTATAAAAGCTTAAACTAAATGTGATTTTTAAATAAAGTCTTACTTTAAGAAAAACAGAATTAATTTTGATGCCTTTGGTGATTGCTCCGATACGCATCCGAAACATATCATTTCTTATCTTCAAAGTATACTAATATTGGTTCAAATGATGTGTCTTTCGATGATCTTGATTGCAAACAAAAATTTCTAAATATATGATTTTATTTTGATATTAAAAGGATTTATTGTGTTTCATGTATACATTGCTGAAAAACTATGATTAAGAAATTGAGTTCTATAAATATATATACCTCAATGATCATCTATATGTTTTTCTCCCCTACATTATTAAAAACTTCCATCAATAGAGTGAATGATCTTAAAACTAGAAATATTCCAGCTCACTCAAATGATTCTAAAAGAAAGAAAATGTAAATGCTTTTGAAAGAAATTGAGCTTCAATTGAATCATTTTCTGATTAATATTTCTATACATTTTCTCTAAGATTCATAACTTGTTCTTAAAGGATTAGGAAGAGTGATTACTATAAATTTTGAATAATTCTAGATCACTCTACACTCTTGATATCAAAAGAAAAGAATGATTAAAGAGGAATGCATCTTTTGAGGGGGAGTTTTAGATATTCAGTATCTTATCCTAAAGATATTTTAATTTGATGCATACCTTGAATCTTATGGATTGATTTTTATGAACCTCCTTATATTGCAAGACATGCTTTAAATTACCTTGAGATGAGTTCTATAAAGGTTGTCTTATCTCAAACCTTGAGTCTTATGAAAATAAGCTGAAACTTATAGAAAATATATTTTTGAGATTGACAATTTTATTGAACATTATCTTAGGATTCTAAACTCTTAAATGGAATGATCAATTGAGGGGGAGAAAGAAAATTTCAGAATGAGAGGTCTTATGGAACTTAATCGCATAAATCTATAACTAAAGGAGAGAGAAAGAATACTAAATGAAAAGTGATTCTAATACTCTCCAATATGTATCATCTGAAATTTAAATCTGAAAATCTTTATGATACACCTTGAGGCGTGTTATTTGGTTAGTATCACTCTTGAACCAAATTGCAAATCTTAAGAGCCTCTAATTTAATGAAAAAGGGGGAGAATAATGTGTTAAATTTTCTTGAGTATCTCTTAGAAAATCTATTTTTTAAACTTCACTAATGAGCTCTAATTGGCTTGCTTTTTGGAACTTCAATTTTGTGCAAATTCATTATTTTATGTATCAAATTGTGCTTATTTTCTAAAGAAATAAAAGAAAGTCTTTAAAAGAGCTATAAGATGTATCAAAAATTGCATGAATGTATATTTTGATATTTGTGCCCCAATGCTCCTATTATCATAAAAGAACTTTGAAGTCATTAAGAAAATTAATTAAATTGCTCTCATGGTTGATAAAATACTTAATAGATTGGGCAAAAGGTCCTAAATGAACAAGCTTTCATACTTATTATTGAAGAG
This sequence comes from Phoenix dactylifera, assembly GCF_009389715.1. NCBI lineage: Eukaryota > Viridiplantae > Streptophyta > Magnoliopsida > Arecales > Arecaceae > Phoenix > Phoenix dactylifera. The sequence continues at coordinate 12,447 of NW_024069648.1, forward strand.
AGGTTAGATTTTCATTCGTGTGGTACTTCTTGAATTAACTTAAGAAAGATTCCACCTACACTTGCTTAGAAAACTATCTGTGGTATCACATTCGATGTGTTCTGCTCTGAAATTATCTTAATTGGCTCTGATCTATGCTCATTAATCTGATTCTAATATTATTGCCTTGAGTTATATGATTCATATCCTTGCAATAATTTGACTTGCAAATCAGAGTACAATAAGGAAAAGAAATATATGAGCATTCTGATCTTTGTGCTTAATGTTTCACTATCTTTTTGATGTTGTCAAAAAGAGGGAGAAATCTTTAAGTATATGCTCATAATGCGTTGTGTTTTTGAATTGTATTACAAAGCTGAAATTGAAATATGTTGATTATGTTAAGCTGATTAAATCTAAAAGCATTATCATGAAGTATGTTTTAAATATACATGTCTTCTACTTCATGCAACTTAGCTATGTATTACTTCTAGAAAACAATATCTTTTATATTGCATATACTCCAAGTTTTGTCATCATCAAAAAGGGGGAGATTGATGACCCAAAGATTGATTTTGATGATCACAAAACCTTGAAGTATAAATACTAATGTTTATGTTGCAAGGAGAAAGATATTTATTTTGCAAGGAACATAGCAAGTTGGAAGAAGGCCTCCAAAGCTCTCAAGTTGGAAGAAAGCTACAATTTATTGGCCCAAGCTTAAAGTTCAAAGGATTCAATTTGGAGGAGTAAAATCAAAGGAAAAATTCAAAAGAATAGTCTTCGAGTCGACTCCTGAGGATTTCGAGTCGACTCCAATGTTTACCGAGTCGACTCCGGAGAAGTTTGAGTCGACTCCTAGGAGTCACAGGCAGAAAAGTCAGAGAACAGTTTTCGGGTCTGAGATTCGAGTCGACTCCAGTGGAACGCGAGTCGACTCCGATGGTTGGTAGGTCGACTCCAAAGAAAGCAAGAGTCGACTCTCAGCGGAACACAAGGAAAAAGTCAGAGAGCATTTTTGGGACTCTGAGATTCGAGTCGACTCCCACATTACACGAGTCGACTCCGAGACTCCGCGACCATCAACAGACAGAAAACCAAGTTACTGCCTCTGAGATTCGAGTCGACTCCCAGACAGCTCGAGTCGACTCCAAGATAGCTTCACGTCAAAAGGCAGAAGACCAACTTTCAGAAACTGAGAGTCGAGTCGACTCCGAGGAAATTCGAGTCGACTCCAAGACTGGATGAGCCAAAAGACAGAGAATCGGGAGTTCGGGCTCTGAGATTCGAGTCGACTCCAAGGACAGTCGAGTCGACTCGGGTGGACAAAATTCAAAATTGGATCCACGGACTTCAGTGGATGAGCCGACTCCGAAATTGCCAAGTCAGCTCCAGAAGTTGGCGAGTCGACTCCAGGTTAAGACGAGTCGACTCCCAGTCAAGGCATGCACTTTAATTCAAATTTGGAACAGTGGCCGAGTCGTCTCCAGTAAAGCACGAGCCGACTCCTGCAACAGGCGAGTCGACTCCTGATCGCGCGAGTCGACTCCGATCCCAACGGTAATATTGTCAGGAAGTGCAGACTGTGTCCAACGGCTCTATTTTTGTCTCTAACGGCTATATTCTTGTTTCCACGCCATCTAAAGCTATAAAAACAAGAAGAGAGCTAGGGGAGAACTAATGGAAGTGGGAGAGATCATCTAGGAAAGAGATCTCAAAGAGATTATAAAGGAAATCTCCCATAAGCACAAAAGGGCCATCCAAAGCGAAATAGAGAGAAGAAGAGCATCCAAGAGAATCCCAAAGCTTCGTCTCCATCCGTGTGCTGCCTCAGTGATCCTCTACCTCGTGCCAAATCAGAAGAGGGTCAAGTAAAGAAGAAGCCGAGCTCCTCCATCTTCAAAACTCGTTTGAGGGCTTCTCTTTACTCTATTTGTTTATATTGTTATATTTGCTTGCTTAAGAAGCTTTGTTTTGTTTTATACTTTGTTTTAATATCTTGTAACTTGATTCAATCAAGGGATTGAATCAAGGGGTTAAGGTTTGTTGGTGAGCCAAAGGGAAAACCAACTGTGTAAGGTTTGTTGGTGAGCTAAAGGGAAAACCAACTGTGTAAGGTTTGTTGGTGAGCCAAAGGGAAAACCAACTGTGTAAGGTTTGTTGGTGAGCCAAAGGGAAAACCAACTGTGTTAGGTTTGTTGGTGAGCCGAGGGTAAAACCAACGAGTAGGGTTCGATTGTGATCCCGGGAAAACAATCGGAGTGGTTCTAGTCGGTGAGCCTGGGAAAACCGACCGAGTTCGTTGTGCGCTCGTAAAACAACAAGTTGGGTTGTGAGCTTGTAAAACAACCGGCTGTAATCGGTAGGATTATAGTGAAATTCCCAAGAGGTCTTGGGGAGTGGATGTAGGTGCTGGGGTGCACCGAACCACTATATGTCTTTTGTGTTTGTAATGCCTCTTGTTATAGTCTAACTAACACACTTACTTACTTAGATAAATTGCTTGCTTAATTCTTATCTGCACATCCTTTAGTTGCAAGCATATTTAATCAAGTCGAAGTTTATACATCATACCCTTGCTAAGTTTAACTTTCACTGTGCATCTATACAACTTAGCATAGTTAATCAAAAAGTTTTAGAAGTAGCATAAAAGTTTTAAAAGACCCAATTCACCCCCCCTCTTGGGTTGTATCTACTGGGCAACAATTACCTTATCAAAACGTATATTCTAACTCCGTGAAGCTTGCTTTAATCCATAAATGGATTTTTGAAGCTTGCACACTTTAGACTCATCTGCAGATGTAAAACCTTCAGGTTGTATCATATACACTTCCTCTTCTAAATCTCCATTTAGAAATGCGGTCTTTACATCTATTTGCCAGATTTCATAGTCTAAATGTGCTGCTATCGCAAGCACAATCCGAATGGACTTGAGCATTGCCACAGGAGAAAACGTCTCGTCATAGTCAATACCATAATGTTGACGATAACCCTTGGCAACCAAACGGGCTTTATAGGTCTCTACCTTTCCGTCTGCGCCCCGTTTCCTTTTGAATATCCATTTACACCCTATGGATTTAATTCCTTCGGGTGGGTCAACTAATGTCCAAACATCATTGACCTTCATGGATTCCATTTTGGATTGCATGGCTCCAAGCCATTTATCAGAGTCATACCTCTGCATTGCATCCATATATGTGATCGGATCCTCATCGTTTTCATCAAGTTCGATAGGATCCCCATCCCGGACCAAGAAACCGTAGTATCTGTCCGGCTGACGTGGTACTCTACCCGATCGCCTTAATGGTGCATCTAATATGGGTTCTGGATCTGATCTAATCAAATCCGACTCAACTGGTTCAGTAGATGGTGTCGGATCTTCTACATGTTGAACTTCTCTAAGCTCAACATTAGAGCTATTTGTTCCTTCATCAAGGAATTCCTTTTCTAAGAAAATTGCTCTATTACTTACGAACAACTTTTGTTCTTCAGCAAAGTAGAAGTAATATCCTTTAGTTTCTTTAGGGTAACCAACAAAGAAACATTTGTCAGACTTGGGTTCAAGTTTGTCTGTCTTCAAACGTTTGACGTACGCCGGACACCCCCAAATCCTAAGGTGAGAGAGCATCGGCTTACGTCCAGTCCACATCTCATGTGGTGTTTTATTTACAGACTTACTTGGAACCTTATTTAGAATATAGCAGGCTGACTCAAGAGCATATCCCCAAAAAGATATGGGCAGATTAGCAAACCCCATCATGGATCGAACCATGTCTAACAGAGTTCGATTTCTCCTTTCTGACACACCATTATATTGTGGTGTACCAGAAGGAGTCCATTGGGAGAGAATCCCATTTTCTCCTAGATAAGTCAAAAATTCACTGGAGAGGTATTCACCTCCTCGATCTGATCGAAGAGTTTTAATACTCTTTTCAGTTTGTTTTTCTACTTCATTACGATATAATTTGAACATTTCAAATGATTCAGATTTATGTCTCATTAAATAGACATAACCATACCTAGAAAGGTCGTCTGTAAACGTAATGAAATATGAATACCCACCTCTAGCATCTGTGCTCATTGGCCCACATACATCAGAATGTACAAGGGTCAATAAATCACTGGCTCGTTCACCTTTTTCGGTAAAAGGTGATTTGGTCATTTTACCAAGAAGACATGATTCACAGGTTGTCAATGATTCACAATCATTAACATCAAGGATTCCCTCTTTACTTAACCTGTTCATCCTATTCTTGTTAATATGACCTAGCCTATGATGCCAAAGGTAGACATCCGTGACATTATCTATTCTAGGGCGCTTATTGGATTTATACATTACATGAACAGGCTGTGACAAAATGTAAATGCCATTACTCAGAATTCCATTCATTACAACAACACCATTCCAAATGACATTGCAATAATCCTTTTTTATTGATATTTCATAACCATTTTTGGCCAAAAGGCCTACAGAAATGATATTCAATAGAAAACTTGGACAATAGTGACAATCACTAAGGACATTTACATGAGAGCTGAATTCAAGTTTAAGAATTCCTAAAGCTAGAACTGGAATTGGTCTTTCATCTCCAACATTCAGGAACCTTTCTCCTTCTTCAAACCTCTTACTGACTTGTAGCCCCTGCAACGAATTGCAAATATTAAAAGGACTACCGGTATCCAATACCCAGGTCGAATTATCACAAATAGAAAAATTGCAAGGTGTTATCATATAAGTACCTTGATTGGCAACTGATTGCCCACTTTTCTTAGGCCGGTTCGGATCGAGGGATGCAATGTAAAGAGGACAGTTCCTCTTCCAATGTCCTTGCTTCTTGCAGAAGAAGCACTCCGCCTTGCTCTGATCAGCCTTTTTATTCTTTTTCTGACTAGGCTGAGCATGGTGCACCTGTTTCTTTTGGATTTTATTTTTCTTTTTTCCTTTCTTAAAGGAGCGACCCTTGGATGAACCTTCCACTAAATTCACCGTCTTCTTAAGAAGTTGGTGATCATTCTCAAACGTCTGTAGTAACCCCAATAATTGGTGATAATTCACTACAGGTTTCGTCATACGAAAATGAGTGAGAAAAGGACGGTATGATCCAGGCAATGAGTTTAGTATGGCATCCTTCCCCAATTGATCATGAAGGGGAAAGCCAAGAGAGCTTAGACGCTCGATCAACTCAATCATGTACAGTACATGATCAGTTACCGAGGTCCCATCTTTCATTCGGGCGCTGAAGATGGCACAACTAGTTTTGTGCCTCTCAACGTCGTCAGGAACGCCGAATGATTCATTCAACACTTGAATGATATCTTCCGGCTGCGTATTCTCAAAACGCCTACTAAACTCATCACTCATTGCTGCCAACATGATGCATCAAACAGTGATCCGGTCACTGAGCCACTTCTGATAAGTGTCTCTGGCCGATCTTGATGCATTAGCAGCGGGCTGCTCAGGTGCTTGATCCGTTATCACATAAAGGATCCTCTCATGCTCTAGCACTATTTTTAGTTTCCTATGCCAATTATTGAAATTTGGACCAGTCAACTTGTCATTGTCCAACAATGAGCGAAGTGATAAATTAGTGGCCATTTCTGCATAAAAAAAAAATTTGGCTATTAGTATATGAATTGACTAAACACAGTAGACTTGGACTTTAGTCTAAAGATATTTCCACTATTTTATACAAATTGGTAGCCTCTACCTCTAATTCGAAAAATTACTCCTAATTCTTTAGTGGGCACTAGAACCCAATAGATCCCATATAGGCCCGAGTGTGGCTCGGCCAACCCATATGCACCTATTGGTAGGTTCTTAACCAATTGCTTCACCAAGCAACTTCTAGTGATGATTTTGCCCTAGGTTTTCCGGCAGGCGTGTGGCGCCTCCACCGAATACCCTAGTCAGGTCCAACCATTAAATGATAGGGTTAAGTCTAATCAACTAATAGACGACCAAGCCCGAGTGTGGCTCGGCTCACCTGACCGCCTATTGAAGGTACACTTAACTCATCATATATTGAATGACAATTCCAATGCTTGATAAGTACCAGGCGTGTGGCGCCTCCAATAATTATCAAAACATTGGACCCATTATCACCCAACTTAATGGGAGGCTATGACCTAGTTATCTCCATAACCATTTCATTTTAAGGACCTAGTAATTTTAGAGGATTTCATAATTAGGATAGATGAGAAGATCTGGTTAGTCTAATTTCTCCCACTGACTTCACCAAATCAGATTAGACTCAAACCGGTTAAGGAGACACCTAAATCAGTCATACTGATTTTCCTTAAGGCATGGGCTAACTCGAATCATTAAGTGATCCAATCAAAATGTGATTGACCATGTCGGCCAGGTAAGTGAGATCGGTGGAAGGGATATGCCATTAACTCGACAAAGACGAATCAGTGCGAGTAGCTCCCAATTAAAAACCACCGGTCAAAACTGCCAAACTTACCTTAGACACCGACTGGTTAATCAATTTCGATTTGATTACTCAAATGACTCGGGCTACACCTCTGAGCCTAAATCAAGTTCCATCTTGGTCTAATCAAAGACATGGAATTGATCAATCTACAACTATTGTATTTAACCTAGAGTTTCCTTGACCTAATCTAGTTACTACTTAATTAGATTTGATCAATTAACTCTAATTAGACCATATTTGATTCTAACCTTAGGTCTAATCCAATCCTAAGAACTTGATTCAAGCTAACCCATATGCCCAAAGAATTATGCAATATCAATTAATTGAGTTACAATTCTATTTCATAACACTTAATTCTCAATTAAGTTTAGACTTATGAAAGTTTTGATCATTGCATATTTCTTTTTAATTACATATTAATTACAATCTTTCAGTTCTTAAAACACATTTTCAGATCTGAGTTTTTGTAATTAATCACATGTAATCAGATTTAATTCATGTTTAAGTCATTATGTTTTATGTTCATGCATCACATATACATAACAACATGAATTAATACAAACAACATACATCTTATGTATTATTTTTTCACTTTTATTTTTAGATCTGATTTGTTCATTAAAATCAGAGATCATATGAATCATAAACTTTATTTAGATCTAATCTAAACAATATTATGATTTCAGATTTATTCATGTTACTAATCCTAACACAAACATGCATCATATGCATCCAAAATTTCAGATCTACTTAATCATGCATAATCAGCAATTAAATCAATCATAAAAAGCACTTTAGATCTAATCTAAACATGTTAATGATTTCATATTTAATTGCAAGAATTAAAACATAAAAGTTTAAACATAAACCTGGCTCTGATACCACTGAAAGTGAATCCTAGGTTCTTCGGTGTTTAGCATGCTGAATTTTTTTTTTTTTTTGAAAACCATGGCTGAACCTGATCGGGTTGCCTACGTACCCCTTCATAAGGGGGATCAAGCCATACGTAGTTCTTTTTAAGTTTTAAAACGCAGCGGAAAAAACCGAATCAAACAATTTAATTCATGCATGCTTACAAGATCAAATCTAGAAATCAGCACCTTAAGAACATATAGGATTATGCCGGAATCGTTTAAACAATTATGCTAAAACTTTTATGCATGATTAACTATCAGATCTGAAACTTAAGAACTCTATTCTAATTAATCTCCGAATATCCATCGAATGGATTCTGGAGATATCTCTGTGAGGAGCCCCAAAAGAGGGTAAAACCTCGGGGAATTGAACCTAGACCTTGACACCATAATAAATGATTAATGCTAGATTAATACCTTTTATGATGGATAAAAGTTGTGAATCTAATTCTTGACTTCGCAGCCACGCACACGAATGGCCTCTACGAGAAGTACACGCGAAGTCCTGAAGGATCTTCTTCCGCAACAGTGCTAGCAGCTGCAGAACACTTGAAAGCTGAAATCTGCCCGCCGGGATTCAATCAACTCTTGATCAATCGTCTTGAAGCAGATAGAGATGAGGTTTGTAAGGGAAGTAGAGGACTCAGATCTGATCTTGAATCTTCTAGATATTCACCCTGAAAACCCTATCTAAAATGGAGAAGAAGAGGAGGAGGAGGCGGGTGAGGAAGAAGGCTGCAAAGGATATGTTTTTGGTGCCCATGTTTGACCCCTTTTAATGGCCTCCGAATTTTCATTCAAAATTTGAAATTATTTTTAGAAAACCTCTTTTAGTTGGCACATGCAAAGGAATAGGAACAACCCAAATCAGATCTCAACCAAATCTGATTTAAATTCAAATTTTAAACACATGTGCAAGAGGGAAGGAATTTGAAATCCATGCGGCAAGGTAAAACACTTCATAATTTTGAAATCACCTCTTGAAATTCGAATTTAATCCATTCAAAAACTCAGACGCCACCTTGGCTGATGGTTTGAGTGATTAAAATCATTTAACACATTGCTTAATGTTTGAATTTAAATTCAAATAACAAACAATGTCGCCATGTGTCAAGCAATGGGTCCATGTGCCATGCAATAATTTTGGTTTATTTAAAATTCATGAAATCCAATTCCATGTCACCAATAATTGCCACATCATCTGAGCCTAATCCCCTTGGGTTGCACCTAATCAAATTTGGTCAAACCCGAATTAAAACAAAGCAATTTGGTTGAACCCAATCTAATCAGGTTAGACCCTGATTAAGCTCAAATTGAATCCAATTCAATTTTGGCTCATGCAAACTCAATCAAATTGAATTATTACTTTGTGTTGGACCTAATTCAATTAGGTCAATCCCCAATTAAGAACAAATTAATTTAAAATTAATTTGATCAGCTTAAGTCCTTTTTGGTTCTGACCTAATCCAATCAGGTCAAAACCCTGATTGAGCCCAAACTTGAATCTAATTCAATTTGGCTCATCCTTAGCACAATTACTCAATCAAATTGAGTTTATTAGTAATTTAATTACTAATTAATCCTTCAATAATTACTTTAATTATTTTATAAGATAATTTGCCAATCAAATTGACCAAAGTATCCCTGAATGATTCTTAATCATTCATCAGCTTTCTTGATCAATCAGGAATCTTCTATGCGTGTGACCTCATAGGTTCGAACCTAAGCCGGTAGTATAGGAACAATTTTCTACACTAATCGATGTGACCATCTAGCAATGGTACCCGACGTCCGGATAGGTCGAATATATGCGAAGCAAATATTCTGGAACCCTGAACTATGGTTACTGTATAATTCAATCCCTTTGACTCCTAATGCCAGGATGACTTAGAGCTCACTGTCAACCCTATAATTAGTACATCCATTATGTGATTAACTTTAGATATCCCGTGGCTCCTCACTGGGATTACCCTGGCCAAGGTTTTGCTAAATTAATCACAAGACATTATCTCCTGTTTTCAGGAGGGGTCAATTCCATCTTGACTCACAACTGACTACGCAAGTACTTGACTGCACCCAGTGACCTTCCGTCACTGAATTAGAAATTCAGGTAGTCCGGTACCAAAGTACAGTGAGTTGCTTGCTAGTCACAGGTTGCGGTCTCAGGTCAGAGGGCCAAACTTATACCCATATCCACTCGGAACATCTCTCGACAGTAGAGCGTTCCGGAATTGGTCATGTTTAGTGAAATGTACTTCTACACTTCACTTGTGTGGCATACCAGTGTCTCCATACTCCTTGGTTAAGAGGACAACCAACGTATATGTCACACAACGACCTAATCTCGATAATGTTGTCGTCCTAGTAACAACATATCATTTCGTCGTAAACAAGTTTAAGGACTCAAAGATAAATCCTCCTTTATCATAACATAAGTCCTAAGGACTTCATCATATAAGAGTTCATTTGAAGATGAAATGATGAATAATGCCAAATAACACTTTATTAATTTGTCAATTCATTTACAAAATTCAATCATCAATATGCTGACGATTGACATTTAGGATACAAATTCCAACATTGACAGCTTCTCCCCAAAAGTACTTAGGGAGGTTACTTTCACACAGCATAGTTCTAGCCATTTCCTCTAGAGTTCTATTTTTCCTCTCCACAACTCCATTTTGTTGTGGTGTCCTAGGTGCAGAAAAATTGTGTGTTATTCCCTTTTTACTACAAAACTCATCAAATAAATGATTTTCAAATTCGGTACCATGGTCACTTCTAATAGCTATTACAGAAGTATCTCTAGCATTTGTTACTTCTTTATGAAATTTCTTGAAAATTGAAAATGCTTGATCCTTATGGCCTAAGAACATGACCCAAGTATATCTAGAATAATCATCTATGATAACTAGACCATATTTATTTCCACCTAGACTTGTGGTTCTAGTTGGTTCGAATAGGTCCATGTGTTGTAGTTCTAGAGGTCTAGAGGTAGAGACACAATTTATAGATTTAAAGGAGTTCCTTGATTGTTTGCCAAATTGACATGCTTCACATATTTTATTCTTTTCAAACTTTAATTTTGGCAAACCTATCACAGAATCTCTTTTAACTAGTTTAGATATGGTGTCCATGCTTGCATGACCTAACTTACGGTGCCATAACCAACTAGCATCATTATCCTTAGTTTCATTAACAACTAAACATGGGTTGTGTTTGGCAAGATCCTCAAGGTCTACAACATACACATTTCCACGTCTTATTCCTTTAAAAACTAAACTATTGTCATTTGGGTTTGTTATGATGCATAGTGATGGTTTAAACATAACATTATAACCTCTATCACATAATTGATTAATGCTTAATAAATTATGCTTAAGACCATCAACATATCGAACATTATCAATAAAAGTTGAAGGGATAATTTGTACTTTACCTATACCAATGATGTGACCTTAGTTATTGTCTCCAAAAGTCACAACACCTCCCTTCTTAGCTTCAAGGGTGAAGAATTGATCCTTGTCACCCGTCATGTGTCTTGAGCAGCCACTATCCAAGTACCAACAATTTTTGTCGACCTTGGCTGCAAGACACTCCTACACAAGCAAATCATATAATCTTAGGTACCCAAGTTTTCTTGGGTCCTTTATGGTTAGTAATGTTGGTTCCTTTTGGAACCCAAACCCTCTTAATTTTTCTTTTAGTTTTCCCTTTCCTATACTTACACACATTTGCTTTATGTCCTAAAATTCCACAACAAAAGCAGGTTATTTTCTTAGTTTTACTTTCCCCTGCTTTAACAAAGAAGTTACTAAGAAGTTTTTGCTTATGTTTAGGTTTATACCCTAAACCCGCTCTATTGAATACCGCTCGTTGACTATTAAGTATTATATTCAATTTTTCAGAACTATATGTAAATTTTTCAACCAAGGTTTTGTATTTTTCAAGTTCTTTAGTTAGTGTTTGTTTTTCTGCTTTTAGATCATTTAGTTCTTTTGTGAGACTCTCATTTATATGTTTATTGTTTTTGGGTTCTAATGTTTCTTTGTTCAGCCTTTCATTTTCTTTAGTTAAGGTATTATTCTTTTGTATCAAGATTTGGTTACTTGTTTTAAGTTCTGCATTTTCTTTGATAAGAACATCTTTATCCTTAACTAATGAATCATACTTACGGAGATGAGTTTGGTTAGTTACTTTTAGTTCTTTGTTTTTAACGTTTATTGTTTTGTATTCATCCATTAATTCATTGAAAGCATCATATAATTCATAGAAAGTAAAATCTAAATATGATGCGGATGTTACCTCATTTTCATTGGCCATGAAGCAGAAATTGGCCTTTTCTCCTTGTTCCTCATCCGATGATGATGATGATGTGTCGGAGTCCGATAGGGTGGTGACAAGGGCTTTCTTCTTCTTGTACTTGCTCCCCTTCTTCAGTAAAGGACACTCAGCTCTGATGTGTCCCGGCTTCTTGCACTCATAACATCCAATTCCCTCATTTTCCCTTTCCTTACCTTTATCCTTTCGATAGAAATTTGAGGGGCCTCTCCTTTGATGAAAGGACTTCTTTTGGTTGATGAATCTTCTGAACTTACGTACGAGAAGAGCCTCATCATCCTCTCCCTCGTGATCTTCTTCTTCACTGCTGCTACTGCAAGACAAGTCTTTGTTAGATGATGTAGATTTGAGAGCTATTACCTTTTTCTTATGGGAGGACTCTTCTTCGCTGTGTTGCTTCATTGTTAGCTCGTGCGTCATTAGGGATCCAAGAAGCTCCTCAAGTGGTAGCTTGTTCAAGTCCTTGGCTTCTTGGATTGCCGTCACCTTGGCTTCCCATGACCTTGGTAGACAGCGAAGAATCTTCCTGACAAGATCACTGTTAGTATAGTTTTTGCCAAGGCTTTTTAGGCCATTGACAATGTTAGTAAATCTAGTGAACATGCAAGTGATTGTTTCATTAGAATCCATCTTAAATAGTTCATACTTATGAACCAATATGTTTATTTTGGATTCTTTGACTTGATTCGTGCCCTCATGGGTCACTTCAAGTCTATCCCAAATCTCTTTTGCAGAATTGCAAGTAGAGACTCTATTGAATTCATTCCTATCTAATGCACAGTAAAGCACATTCATTGCTTTGGAATTGAGTTGTGCCTTTCTCATGTCATGGTCATCCCAATCCTTTTCGAGTTTGGGTACAGTGACACCCTCTACATAGATGGATGGGATGTATGGTCCATTTACTACAATGGTCCACATCTCATAGTCTTGGGCTTGGATAAATATTCTCATCCTAGCCTTCCAATATGAGTAGTCGGATCCATTAAAGAATGGGGGTCTTTGGGTGGACTGACCCTCAATGTGGGAAGATTCAAATGGGGTTGTCATTTTGATCTTTTACTCTTAGGGTAGAAGAGTTTAGGCTCTGATACCACTTGTTGCCCAGAAAGACAACCCAAGAGGGGGGGTGAATTGGGTTTTAAAATAATTTTGCAATTAAAACGTTTGTGGATGACTAATTAATACTTTTGCAAGATGATTAATTAGTTGCTATGTGCTGTGAGTGAAATGAGAGTGAGAGAGAGAGACACAAGCAATCACAAACACAATGTTTATAGTGGTTCGGAGCTATCCCTTGCTCCTACGTCCACTCTCCAAGTCTCACTTGGGAATTCACTATAACCCCTTGGATTACAGCCGGTTGTTTTACAAGCTCACAACCCAACTTGTTGTTTTACGAGCTCACAACGAACTTGGTCGGTTTTCCCAGGCTCACCGACTAGAACCACCCCGATTGTTTTTCCGGGATCACAATCGAACCCTTACACGTTGGTTTTACCCTCGGCTCACCAACCAACCTCTACACTCTTGATTCAATCCCTGATTGAATCAAGCAAAGACAAGATGGAAAGAACAAAGACAAATAGAAAAACAGAGCTTCTAAAAAGCAGATATACAGCAATATAAACTAGAGAGAAGTTAAGAGCCCTCAAACACGTTTGAGTTGGAGTAGAGTAGGGCTTCTTGAACTGTGAGTCTCCTCTTGAATGTCTGGTCGACTTGAAGGCAGGAGGAGACTTCTTTAAATGCTGGGAAGAGGTAGCTGGATGGAGTTAATGGCGCTCTTCCTTCTTTTCTGTTGAAAACCAGTTGGCCGAGATAGGATGCTTGATTTCTTTGAGTGGAATAGTGCTTCTCTACCTTGCTACAGTCCTCTGTGGCTATTTAAGCCATCCCCCACGGAAACTAGACGTTAGACACTTTTTTCTGCCCGTTCTGCACACTCTGCACATCCTGACAATATGTCCGTTGGGGTCGGAGTCGACTCGCGCGATCTGGAGTCGACTCGCTGACAGGTTTTGAGTTGAGTCTTTCTGTTCGTCTGTCAGTTCTCAGTCGGAGTCGACTCGTAATGATCCGGAGTCGACTCGAGCCCGTGCCAGTGATTCTGATACGCTTGGAGTCGACTCGTAATATCCCGGAGTCGACTCGAGTCTCAAACTTTGGTTCAAACTGACTTCTTAACTTATCCAAAATATCTTGAACCAAGTCTAGAAACACTTAGACAAGATTTCCACTGAAACACTCAATTGAATTCATTAGTAAACAAAAGATATACTCAAATGCTTTGAGCTCATCAAAATCAAATAGGGTTTTAATCAATCACTCCACACGTCCGTTTCAAGGAGTCCCTCAGCTCCTTCCCAAATCAAGCCGAAGCCGCATCCCAGCCGTTCGTGGTCCCCGTTCCTTCTCCATTTGAGCATTCCTGGCAAGTTCCAGCATCCTCCCCTCTTTCGGATTCAAGCCGTTCGCGTCCCCCTCTTGGCCCAAAGAAGGAAGTTCACAGCCTCCCAAATCAGCGAATCCCCTCACGCGCCCGTTTCTTCTGTAGCCATGGCATCCCTTCCAAATCCTCCATGTTAGATGTATGCCCTAGAAGCCAATTTTTGGCTGACACATTATTAATTCTGGGACATAATTTGTATTTGACTTTATTATTGAATAAATAAAAGGCATCTTTTTCATTCATATTGATTATGTGTCTATGAATCGTCCAAGAATTAATAAGATGATGATGCATATTCTTAAGAGTTAAGAATTTGAGCCATGCATCATTAGTAATTAATTTCTGAATGCTCCTGATCAATGGATCATCACGAGGACGGTGATCGATCCGATCAGTGCACAGATCACTTTCCTTCTGGATGGATGAGACTTGAGTCCACAGTGTAGGGACACTGAAGTGATAGTGCAGGTGCTTGTTAGAGAACAAGGGTACTGAGCGTGACCAAGACAAGAAGTCACTTGGATGTCTATCCACTCGTCAGTGACTTGCTTGATGTTGCAGTAGTATGACTGGTCCTTTGACCTGCGGTGCTTCAGCTACTCACAGTGAGGTTATTGAAGTTTGACTACACGTATACATGGTCTCTAGTCATATGGGTCCTTGTAGTGTAGATTGGCTGCAGTAAGTTCACTGTAGGAGTAGGGTATGCACTTACATGGAATCTATCGACCTTGATAGAAGAGGAGTGATCCTATGTGATTTGTTAGACTGAGTTCTAAGACCTTGGCAAGGGCAGTAATATAAAGTGGAGAAAGAGTTTTTCACTATCGAACTCGAGTCGAATAAATCTTGACATATGACAGACGAAGGGGTTTGACGAGTTATCCATAACCTCCGTCCTGTAGGGATCCACGATAGTAGGACTGTATCACACGATAACTGCACCTAGAGATTCATCATTCTATTCTACTGGGTAGCCACTACATGCTGCTAGGTGTTACTGGTGGATGGTGGGACTCACAGGGATTATCTTGATGATCAATAAACCCTAGAGAGTAGAGTTGGAATCGTTCCAATCCATTGAAAGGAGTTTTTAATGATATTGTGATAGAGATCATAATATATCTCACTACCAGTCAGAGTAGAACCTATGGGGTCACACACACTAGAAGTATTGATCGATCCGATGGTTGAATCGTGATTAGGAATCACAAGTAATCAATTCGATTGATATTCAGTTAAAGAAGGAACAAAGGGAATTAATTAATTGGACTTGAAACAAGAGTCCTACTTCGAGTAGAATTCCTAGAGTCCTAATTGGATTAGGACTGAAAATCCTAGTTGGAGTAGGACTGGGATTCCTACTTGGAATAGGATTCCTATAATTCTAATGAGATTAGGAGTTTTGAATTAAAATCGGATTCCTACTTGGGGTAGGATTCCTAGAGTCCTAATCAGATTAGGACTTCGGATTCAAATAGAGTCCTAATTGGATTAGGCCTAAAATTAAACAAATCCTAATTGGATTAGGATTCCTCAAGTCCTAATTAATTATTAATCTAATGAATCAACATGACTCCTAATTGGGTTAGGATTGAAGAGTTCAATTGAGTCATGGTTCATTCAAGTTCTAATTAGATTAGGACTAGCATAGATTGAACCCGATTGATTCATGATTTAGTTAATCCTAATTAGATTAGGACTAAACCATGAGAGGGGCACCTAATCCTCTTTTGAAGAGGATTAGGTTAACCAAGTAAGAGGGGCATCAGCCCCTCTCCACTTGGTTAGGGCGACATGAAGAGAGGGGGCCGGCGCCCCCTCTTGGAAATAACTCAATGGCTCCTAATTGTTAGGAGCCCTTCATACTTATTAAAAGGGAGCTAGGGCCGGCGCCCTAGAGAGTGCTTTTCCTCTTCCCTTGGAGCCGTGGCCACCCTCTTCTTCCCTTGGTTCAGCCGCAAGTAAGGAAGATCAAGTCCAAGGTGTTGGCGGCATCCTCTTCCTCCCTTCTTCCTTCCAACGCAGGGAAAAGAAAGAGGGCTGCAGGGGCTGTGTTCTTCTTCCTTGGTTGCTTCTTCTTTTTCCTCCTCTCAAGCACATTCATAAGTTGAAAGAAAGAGAGGAGATCAGCCATCAAAAGAAGTCTTTGCAAGGGAGCTAGCACCCCGGGAAGACTAGAGAGCTTTGATCGGATCTCTGCTTCGTGTGGATACCCGTAGAGGCCGGACACTTGAACGGCTTCAAGCGAACCCTCTTCCTAAAACCACGAACTCAGATTTGTGGTGATCATCTACCCGCACAAGGTGAAGATCTGATCTTCAAATTAGTTTAAAAGTTTTAATCCTTATCTAACTACGAACGGTTCATGAAACAACGTTCATGCGATGAACGTCGATCCCGCACATGCCTCTTCCGCTGCCATCTGATTTTGTTTTGAAATATCAGCGGCATGGGCGGGTTCTAACAGTGGTATCAGAGCCTAGGCTTCGTAGATTAAGGTAAGAATTAATTATTAGTGGGCTTATTAGATCTGAAAATTGAAAGATTATGCATGCTGAAAATTTTCTGCATGCAAATTTTTCTAGGGTGCTGATTTTTGCATGCTGATTTTTATGTGATAAGATGATGATTCTAATTGCATTGTTAATGAGATTACAAAGTTTGAAATCATGATTAGCATGATCAGCAACCTATGTCATAAGATAATCAATTAGTTTTCAGATCTGAAAATTATAATTGCTGCATGTGGTGATGATCATAGGATTCAAACCCTTTTGGTATTAAATGTAAAGACCTGCGATGTGATCTGCAATGTCATGTAATTTTTCAGATGCTTGCATGCATCTTATTTGATGTTTTGAGAGGCCTGCATGCCTCCTAAAGGAAGATGTAATTTATTATTATTTTTATTTTACATCTGGTTGTATTTCTGTGATGTGATGTACGTCAACGATCAAGTTGAAGACAAGGCATGAGATGAACAGGTGATCTAAGCGGTTGATGGCGATTGGATCAAGAGTTGATTAAGGATCGAATCAAGGAGGCTTGGAACCAATTCAGGAGTTGAAGACCAGTTGATCGATTGACGTGCATGTGCTTGTAATACGACCTAACTAGAATCCATGATCATCACCTATTTAAAGTTTAGCTTTAATTATTGCTGCGATTATAACTGCCTGCAATGTGCCGTTTGCATGTGATGTGAATGAGAGTCGGGTAGATAGGTTTACATGTGATGTAGCAAACCCAATTGAGACCTAAATTAAAACCTCCTCAATCAAGTCGAGAGTGAACCGACATGAGCAAGTCATATTAGATTAATTGATCTAATTGGTGTCTAGAAAAGCATGAAAGGTGGTTACTTAATTAGGACCTTACTCTCTGAGTAAGGGGAGCCTCCCACCTGCTTACCTGGCCAATTGTTCGATTATCTCTTATGAAGAGCTCAAGTTGCAAACACTAAGACCTGATTAACCAATATTAAGTCAATAAGTCTTCCACCGTAGTAGAGCTGCTAAGGTCTTTCTGATATTGATTTGTCTCGGCTGGATACAGGGGTCAAGTTGCATCGGGGGGCTGGACCTCTCTATAGACATGAGATGTTGTAGGGTAAAGGTGGGTTGGGCACCAATAACTGTTAGGTGAGGACCCAATGACAACTTTATTTCTACGGTTATACGGTGGGTCTGACTTAACTAAGAAATGGGACCAATAACTGTTAGGTGAGGTCTTCATGGCTTAGAGACCAAGTTGCACTACAACATGCTTGAGAAGCATTGTACAAGAGTTGTACCATCTATGTGTCACCAATAACTGTTAGGTAAGGTGCCATGTAGATTGGTGAGACCGCAGTACCTACTAGAAACCCTAGTCGTGTAGGATTTCCGTTTACTTACCAGGGGAGTGTAAGGGATTCGAGAAAATAGTGGGAGGAACATTTATTCTAAAAGACCTTAGAACAAATTAATGATCAAGTACAAAAGTCTAACTAGAATCTTTACTCTCTGCAGATACAATGTTAGCTTCAAACCCTTTGACCCGTATTCTTGAGACCAACCGACTGACTGGAACCAATTACAAGGACTGGCTTAGAAACCTCAAAATTATTTTGGACTGTGAGAAAATAGGCTACATACTCGATTCAGATATCCCCACACTACCAACACGTCCTACTGATGTTCAGCGACAGATGCATCAAAAGTGGATGGATGATGACATTAGAGTTAAATGCTATATGATGGCATCCATGTCAAATGAACTCCAATGCCAGCATGAAAATATAAAGACTGCTAGGGACATACTGACACACCTGCAAGAGTTGTATGGTGAGCAGAGTCGCACAGCTCGTTTTGAAGTGTCCAAGAGGCTCTTCAAGACAAAGATGCGCGAAGGGCAGTCTGTCCATGATCACGGTCTGACTATGATCAAGGACCTTGAGGAGCTTGAGAAGCTCGGTATGAACATGCACAAGGAATTGTAAGTGAATTTGATCCTACAGTCACTTTCTGATTCATTTGGTCAGTTTATAGTGAACTACCACATGAATAAGATTGAATGCACTAAGACTGAACTGATAAATATGTTGGTAACTGCTGAGGGAGCCTTGAAAGGTTCAAGGGGCAATGTCCTTGCTGCTGAGTTGACTTCTGGTTCCAAGAGAAAGTCTGCTTGGAAGAAAAAGAAGCCTGCTAAGAAGCAGAAGAAAGACAAGAAGCCAAAGAAGGAAGTTCAAAAGAAAAAGGCTAATGACAAAGAAAAATGTTTCCACTGCAATGTCGACGGCCACTGGAAGAGAAACTGTCCTTCATACCTCGAGAGCCTGAAGAACAAGAAAAGGTGACACACCTTCAGAAGGTATAGATTTGCTCATAATTGAAACTAATCTAACGGTTTCTTCTACTTCTAGTTGGGTTATAGATTCTGGTTCTAGTGCTCATCTGTGCACTACCATGCAGGGTCTAAAGGAAAGTAGAAGGCTGGCGGAAGGTGCAGTAACCCTTCGGGTTGGCAACGGGACAAAAGTTGCTGCTGTGGCTGTGGGCACCTACCATCTGCGACTACCGTCTGATTTTAGTTTATTACTTAGAGACTGCTATTATGTACCTGCTGCTAGCAGAAATTTGATTTCTGTTTCATGTCTAGCACAGGAAGGTCATGTTTTTATATTTGACAAAGACTGCTGTTTTATTTATTTCAGAAATAAAATAGTCGCACGTGGTTTTATGATTGACAGTCTCTATCATTTGCATATGGATATATCTATAAATGTGTCTGAGCAAGAAGTGAGTGCCAAAGGATCCAAAAGATCCAGGAATGAGATAAACCAAAAGTATTTGTGGCACCTCAAGCTTGGCCATATTGGAGAGGATAGAATGAACAAAATAGATAAAGATGGGCCTCTTGGCTCATTGACTTCCGAGTCATATCCAGTTTGCGAGTCCTGTCTTCAAGAAAAAATGGCCAGATTGCCCTTTGTAGGACATGGGGAGAGGACCACTAAAATACTTACCCTAGTACATACAGATGTATGTGGCCCATTCGATGTGCTAGCCAGGGGACGTTATTCATACTTCATTACCTTTACCGATGATTATTCACGGTATGGGTATGTGTATCTTATGAGACACAAATCTGAATCTTTCGAAAAGTTCAAAGAGTTCAGAAATGAAGTAGAAAAACAAACTGAAAAACCCCTTAAGGCTCTTCGATCAGATCGAGGAGGAGAATACCTTAGTGGAGAATTCCGGGACTATCTCAAGGACAATGGCATAGTCTCACAATGGACTCCTCCGGGTACACTTCAACTCAACGGGGTGTCAGAGAGGAGAAATCGGACTCTATTGGATATGGTCCGGTCCATGAAGAGCTTCACTGATCTACCGATGTTTCTTTGGGGAGATGCCTTACTTACCGCAGTATATCTACTGAATAGGGTTCCCTCTAAATCCGTTCCTATCACACCGTATGAGATATGGCATGGTAAGAAACCAAGTCTTGGTCATCTCAAGATTTGGGGATGTCCGGCCCACGTCAAAAGACTACATGCGGACAAACTAGAGGCTAGGACCATAAGTGCTCGTTTATAGAATATCCTAAAAAGTCATTAGGATACAATTTTTACATCTTAGAGGATCACAATGTGTTTGTGAGCCGTCATGCCATCTTCTTGAAAAATCAATTTATCCTTGACAGAGGCAGTGGGAGGAAAATTGAACTTGAAGAGAAAGTCTCTGAAAAGCAACGAGTCATGGATCCTATCGAACCCATTAATACAGAGCCAGTACACGATGTCCCTCAACCACCTCGCAGATCTAGTAGGGTCTCCCATCCTCCCGATAGATACTTAGGTATACTAGAAGAGGATACCGAGGAAATGTTCCTAGTGGGAGATAGGGATCACATACAGGATCCCAAAACCTACAACGAGGCGATATCTGATATCGATTCCGAGAAATGGTTGGAAGCCGTGAAATTAGAGTTAGACTCCATGCGTTCCAACCAAGTCTGGACCTTAGTAGATCCACCAGAAGGTATTGTACCTATTAGATGCAAATGGATTTACAAAAGGAAAATAGGTTCGGATGGAAAGGTAGAGACCTTTAAGGCAAGGCTGGTGGCGAAAGGGTATAGTCAACGCGAAGGCATTGACTATCAGAAGACCTTTTCACCTGTAGCCATGCTGAAATCCATCCGAACATTGCTTGCCATTGCAGCATTTCATGATTATGAAATCTGGCAGATGGATGTGAAAACTGCTTTCCTAAATGGATATCTTGAAGAAGATATCTATATGGAACAGCCTCTGGGTTTCACTTCCAGTGATAGAGATCACAAGGTCTGCAAGCTGCAAAGGTCCATTTATGGACTAAAGCAAGCATCTCGGAGTTGGAACACTCGTTTCGATGACGCAATCAAAACGTTTGATTTCATCAAAAACGAAGAGGAACCGTGTGTTTACAAAAAGGTTAGTGGGAGCGCTGTCGTATTTCTCGTACTGTACGTGGACGACATCCTCCTGATAGGGAATGATATTCCCATGCTAACCTCGGTCAAGGTCTGGTTGTCAAAAGAATTCTCCATGAAAGACCTTGGGGAAGCATCCTATATTTTGGGAATTAAGGTCTATAGAGATAGATCTAAAAGGATGCTTGGCCTATCACAGAAGATGTACATAGAGGAAGTGCTGAAAAGGTTCAGCATGGAAAACTCTAAAAGGGATCTCTTACCCCTAAGACATGGAATTCATCTCTCCAAGAAGATGTGCCCCAACACATCTGAAGAGATTCAATGCATGACCAAGATCCCTTATGCATCGGCAATAGGGAGCCTCATGTATGCCATGCTATGTACACGACCTGATATAGCTCTTGCTGTGAGTGTCACAAGCAGATATCAGTCGAATCCAGGTGAAGAACACTGGACAGCTGTGAAGAATATTCTTAAGTACTTGAGAAGAACTAAAGATTTATTTTTAGTCTTTGGAGGATCATTAGAGTTAAAGGTAGAAGGGTACACAGATTCAGACTTCATGACTGATGTCGATGATAGGAGTCAACATCTGGATTGTTCTGTGCAATGG